>NC_081759.1:260000-304728 GCF_963082965.1 Carassius carassius | reverse complement strand
TGCTAACAGCAGCATCTGATTAATAATGGTGAAAGAAATACTAGCTGAGACTGCAGTGGGTTTACAATCATATGTGCTTTAACGGCAAAAAATGTTCTTCAGTAATTTTGTCATGTTTTCCAGCACGAATGAGAAAGCAAGGCAAGTTTATTTATATTTCATACATAAGTGCTTTACATATTTTTTTTTAAAGTTTTCATAAGAAATATAAAGCACTACATTGTAAATATGAAAATTATATAAAAAAAAGCAAAAATAAAAGGAGGTTTAAAAACATTATTTGATAAACATAAATATTAATCAGTGAAAAACTCAACTTAATATCTTAAGTCATTTTACCTCTTAAGTAATCATGTATTAAGTAACCTTATTAAGTCTTATTAAGTCAGAATTTAAAAAGAAAAACGAGAAAAATATCTGCCAGTTGGGTCAGAAAAATGCAAAAGGAAAATGAGACGCCATCAGCAGATATTTGGTCTTGTTTCAAGCATAAACTCAATTTATTTTTTAGAAAACAAGACTAAATATTTGACATCATTTTGCATCTCAAGTAAATGTATCATGATTTAAGAATGTACTGTAAAACTAGACAAAAATATAAATATTGTTTTATGATTGGATCAGATTGAAATATATTATTAGTGATAAATTAGAGTGTCTGTAATGGTTATAAACACAGAGATGCTTTTTTTTATCGACTTCAAAGTAGGTAATGCTCACTAATGGACTAGTAAATGATGTCTTTAGCGTGGCAGGATCTCCTGCGCAGAGTAACATCTGCACAAACATCTGCGCCACCGCTGCGTTTATTTATCCAGCACGTGCCTCTCAGCTCCAGTTCAACATCTCTAATATAAATATTACTGCGTATGGAAAAGAAACTCCATTTGCTCTAATAATTGGATCACCGCTGAAGGACACAGGCCGCTTTCTGGGTTCTGGAGGTCTGCGGAGCATTTCCTCCTGACGGCATGAATGCACTCAGTATGCGAAAGGCCCTTAAGAAAACAAGCGCGCTAAAAGCCTGAGCTAAGGAAGTTTTGAATAAAAGCTTTTAGGTGGTTAGCGGCTCTTATCTCAGCCATCCATCGGCTCTTCGTTCTCTGCTCATTGACTTTGGCGTGTTCTCAAACACACGCTCATCGATCAATACAGCCATTCAGCACTGCCTTTCTAGTGTAACTTTGCTGAACTAGTACACAGCACATAGTGCAAAGCACATAGTACACAACACAGTGCATAGTACACAGCACATTAACATTTACATTTACATTAAATCATTTAGCGAACGCCTTTATCCAAAGTAACCTACAAATGAGAATAATAGAAGCAATCAGACAAACGAGAGAACAACAACAGTTTACAAGTGCCATGACATGTCTCAGTTAGTGTAGCGCAGTACACGTAGCTATGTTTTAATTTCTTCTTTTTTTTATAGAATAGAATAGAATAGAAAAAAATAGACTAGGTAAGTGCTAATATTAATTGTTCAAGTACTGGCAAAAAAGATGACTAAAGACTCCTGCTGAGATTGAGATCTGGAGGTCATTCCACCAGCTGGGCACAGTCCAGGAAAAGATCTGTGAGAGTGATTTTGAACTTCTTTGGGATGGCACCACAAGGCATCGTTCACTTGCAGAATTTAAGCTTCTGGAGGGCACATAAGATTTAACCAATGAGTTTAGGTAAGTTGGTGCCGTGCCAGTGGTCGTCTTGTAGGCAAGCATCAGTACCTTGAATTTGATGCGAGCGGCTACTGGTAGCCAGTGTAACCTGATGAGGAGAGGAGTAACATGAGCTGTTTTTGGCTCATTGAAGACAACCCTTGCTGCTGCATTCTGGATCAGTTACAGAGGCTTGACAGTACATGCAGGAAGAGCCAGGAGAGCATTACAATAGTCCAGTCTGGAGAGAACAAGAGCTTGGACAAGAAGTTGGGTGGCTTGCTCTGACAGGAAGGGTCTAATCTTCCTAATGTTGTATAAGGCAAACCTGCAGGACCGGGTCGTTGTAGCAATGTGGTCTGTGAAGCTTAACTGATGATCCATCACAACTCCTAGGTTTCTGGCTGTCCTGGAAGGAGTTATGGTTGATGAACCAAGCTGTATAGAGAAGTTGTGATGAAACGATGGGTTAGCTGGAACCACCAGGAGTTCTGTCTTCATAAGGTTGAGCTGAAGGTGATGGTCATTCATCCAGCTAGAGATGTAAATCAGGCTGAAATGCGAACAGCTACTGTCAGATCATCTGGTTGGAATGAGAAGTAGAGTTGGGTGTCATCAGCGTAGCAGTGATAAGAAAAGCCATGTGTACTAGAAACCTCACCCCTCCAAGACACCCTGAAGGATCTAGGACTTAAACCACAGGAGCGGCTTCCAGAGATGCCCATCTTTCTGAAGGTGAACAGGAGAATCTGGTGATTAACTGTGTCAAAAGCAGCAGACAGGTCCAGTAAGATGAGTACTGAGGATTTGGAAGCTGCTCTTGCCAGTCGCAGGGCTTCAGTAACAGAGAGCAGAGCAGTCTAAGTTGAGTGGCCACTTTTGAAGCCAGACTGGTTGCTGTCCAGGAGTTTGTTCTGTACAAGGAACATAGAGAGTTGGTTGAACACAGCTCGCTCAAGTGTCTTTACAATGAATGGAAGAAAGGATACTGGTCTGTAGTTTTCTAAAAGTGCTGGATTTAGCGAAGGTATGACTGAAAAACCACATAGTACACAATACATATACACAGCACAAAGTACACAGCACAAAGTACACAGCACATAGTACACAGTACACAGTACAAAGTACACAGCACATAGTACACAGTACAAAGTACACAGTACAAAGTACACAGCACATAGTACACAGCACAAAGTACACAGCACATAGTACACAGCACATAGTACACAGCACAAAGTACACAGTACAAAGTACACAGCACAAAGTACACAGCACAAAGTACACAGCACAAAGTACACAGCACATAGTACACAGTACAAAGTACACAGTACAAAGTACACAGCACATAGTACACAGCACATAGTACACAGTACAAAGTACACAGTACAAAGTACACAGCACAAAGTACACAGCACATAGTACACAGCCCATAGAACACAGTACAAAGTACACAGCACATAGTACACAGTACAAAGTACACAGTACAAAGTACACAGCACAAAGTACACAGCACATAGTACACAGTACAAAGTACACAGCACATAGTACACAGCACAAAGTACACAGCACATAGTTCACAGTACAAAGTACACAGCACATAGAACACAGCACATAGTATACAGTACAAAGTACACAGCACATAGTACACAGTACAAAGTAAACAGCACATAGTACACAGTACAAAGTACACAGCACATAGAACACAGTACAAAGTAAACAGCACATAGTACACAGTACATAGTATACAGCACATAGAACACAGCACAAAGTACACAGCACATAGAACACAGTACAAAGTAAACAGCACATAGTACACAGTACATAGTATACAGCACATAGAACACAGTACAAAGTACACAGCACATAGTACACAACGCATAGTACACAACGCATAGTACACAGCACAAAGTACACAACGCATAGTACACAACGCATAGTACACAACGCATAGTACACAGTACAAAGTACACAGCACATAGTACACAACGCATAGTACACAACGCATAGTACACAACGCATAGTACACAGCACAAAGTACACAACGCATAGTACACAGTACAAAGTACACAGCACAAAGTACACAGCACATAGTTCACAGTACAAAGTACACAGCACATAGTACACAGTACAAAGTACACAGCACATAGTTCACAGTACAAAGTACACAGCACATAGTACACAGTACAATGTACAAAGTACACAGCACATAGTACACAGTACATAGTACAGAGTACAAAGTACACAGCACATAGTACACAGTACAAAGTAAACAGCACATAGTACACAGTACAAAGTACACAGCACATAGTACACAGTTCAAAGTACACAGCACATAGTACACAGTACAAAGTACACAGTACAAAGTACACAGCACATAGAACACAGCACATAGTACACAGCACATAGAACACAGCACAAAGTACACAACACATAGTACACAACGCATAGTACACAGCACAAAGTACACAACGCATAGTACACAACGCATAGTACACAGCACAAAGCACACAACGCATAGTACAGAGTACAAAGTAAACAGCACATAGTACACAACGCATAGTACACAACGCATAGTACACAGCACAAAGTACACAACGCATAGTACACAGTACAAAGTACACAGTACACAGCACAAAGTACACAGCACATAGTACACAGCACATAGTACACAACGCATAGTACACAACGCATAGTAGACAGCACAAAGTACACAACGCATAGTACACAACGCATAGTACACAGCGCATAGTACACAGCGCAAAGTACACAGCGCAAAGTACACAGCGCAAAGTACACAGCACATAGTACACAGCACATTGTACACAGCACATTGTACACAACGCATAGTACACAGCACATAGTACACAGCACATAGTACACAGTACAAAGCACACAGCACATAGTTCACAGTACAAAGTACACAGCACATAGTACACAGTACAAAGTACACAGCACATAGTACACAGCACATTGTACACAGCACATAGTACACAGCACATTGTACACAACGCATAGTACACAGCACATAGTACACAGCACATAGTACACAGTACAAAGTAAACAGCACATAGTACACAGTACAAAGTACACAGCACATAGTACACAGTACAAAGTACACAGCACATAGTACACAGTACAAAGTACACAGTACAAAGTACACAGCACATAGAACACAGCACATAGTACACAGCACATAGAACACAGCACAAAGTACACAACGCATAGTACACAACGCATAGTACACAGCACAAAGTACACAACGCATAGTACACAACGCATAGTACACAGCACAAAGTACACAACGCATAGTACAGAGTACAAAGTAAACAGCACATAGTACACAACGCATAGTACACAACGCATAGTACACAGCACAAAGTACACAACGCATAGTACACAGTACACAGTACACAGTACAAAGTACACAGTACACAGCACAAAGTACACAGCACATAGTACACAGCACATAGTACACAACGCATAGTACACAACGCATAGTAGACAGCACAAAGTACACAACGCATAGTACACAACGCATAGTACACAGCGCATAGTACACAGCGCAAAGTACACAGCGCAAAGTACACAGCACATAGTACACAGCACATAGTACACAGCACATAGTACACAGCACATAGTACACAGCACATTGTACACAGCACATAGTTCACAGTACAAAGTACACAGCACATAGTACACAGCACATTGTACACAACACATAGTACACAGTACAAAGCACACAGCACATAGTACACAGCACATTGTACACAGCACATAGTTCACAGTACAATGTACACAATGCATAGTACACAGCACAAAGTACACAGCACATAGTACACAGTACAAAGCACACAGCACATAGTTCACAGTACAAAGCACACAGCACATTGTACACAACACATAGTACACAGTACAAAGCACACAGCACATAGTACACAGCACATTGTACACAGCACATAGTTCACAGTACAATGTACACAACGCATAGTACACAGCACAAAGGACACAGCACATAGTACACAGTACAAAGCACACAGCACAAAGGACACAGCACATAGTACACAGTACAAAGCACACAGCACATAGTACACAGTACAAAGCACACAGTACAAAGCACACAGCACATAGTACACAGCACATTGTACACAGCACATAGTTCACAGTACAAAGTACACAGCACATAGTACACAGCACATAGTACACAGCACATAGTTCACAGCACAAAGTACACAGCACATAGTACACAGCACATTGTACACAGCACATAGTACACAGCACATTGTACACAGCACATAGTACACAGCACATAGTACACAGCACATTGTACACAGCACATAGTACACAGTACAAAGTACACAGCACATAGTACACAGCACATAGTACACAGCACATAGTACACAGCACATAGTTCACAGCACAAAGTACACAGCACATAGTACACAGCACATAGTACACAGTACAAAGTACACAGCACATAGTACACAGCACATAGTACACAGTACAAAGTACACAGCACATTGTACACAGCACATAGTACACAGCACATAGTTCACAGCACATAGTACACAGCACATAGTACACAGTACATAGTACACAGTACATAGTACACAGCACATAGTACACAGCACAAATTACACAGCACATATTACACAACGCATAGTACACAGCACATAGTACACAGCACATAGTACACAGCACATAGTACACAGCACATTGTACACAGCACATTGTACACAGCACATAGTACACAACGCATAGTAGACAGCACATAGTACACAGCACAAATTACACAGCACATATTACACAACGCATAGTACACAGCACATTGTACACAGCACATAGTACACAATGCATAGTAGACAGCACATAGTACACAGCACATAGTACACAGCACATAGTACACAGCACATAGTACACAGCACATAGTACACAGCACATTGTACACAGCACATAGTACACAACGCATAGTAGACAGCACATAGTACACAGCACAAATTACACAGTACATAGTACACAGCACAAAGAACATCTCACTTTTGCTGTCAAAGAGATTTACAGTCATTGAAAATATAACCATTGGGGTTTTTGTTAGTAAAAATAAATAAGCAAGCCCAGACCAGCTCAGGTAACAAAGAGTAATGCAAATGTAGCATAATGAATTACTTTCCATAAAAAGTACTGCAATTACTTTTTAATGGAGTGACTACATATTGCATTATTTTGAAAAGTAACTTTCCCCAACACTGGAAATAAATAATTATATCATTGTTCCAAAAGCATGATCTCTATAAGTCCTGGTTATATTGACTTGAATCTGTGTTCAAGCGCTGGTCGAAAGCTTTAGTTAAAAATAAAAAATGTTGTGCCACTGGCTGTGGATACTCATTGATACTATTATTTTGGATTTAAAACTGAGATCACTGAACTAACATGATTCAGTGTTACAGATGCATAATGGGTGACTGAAATCAGTGGTTATTACAGAATAAACTTAACACGATCCTCCAGATTAGCTACTGATGGTAATTAATAATAATAATAATAAAAACACTAACAGTTATGTAAATAATACTGAGAACATTCTGACATTAGCAGCATCTGATCTGGCTGAACACCTGAACCTCAGCGAGGGGAAACACACACACACACACACACACAAGTGATCCTGATCCATCAGAGAGTCTCTGACAGGAAGTTCATGATTCCCAGAGGCAAACAGGCTGTCATGTGACACGTTCTTCCTGTAAAGAGACAGACATGAAATATCAGTGCAGTAATCTAACATAACAGAGCACTTCCGCACCGCAGGCTCCGTGTATGTGTGTCAGTGTGTGTGTGTGTGTGTGTGTGTGTGTGTGTGTGTGTGTGTGTGTGTGCTTGTGTTTGTGTGCGTGTTTGTGTGCGCGTGCGTGCGTGCGTCTGTGTGTGTGTGTGTGTGTGTGTGCTTGTGTTTGTGTGTGTGTATGTGTGTGTGCGTGTGTGTGTGTGTGTGTGTGTGTGTGTGTGTGTGTGTGTGTGTGTGTGTGTGTGTCAGACTGACTTAACTTGAGTTCAGAGACTGAAGGTGGAGTGTTTGTGTTTCAGGTCACTTTCTTGGAAACAACTCTGTGATTGATGTCCTGCGGCGTGAAGGTTATGAGGTGGAGCACACACCTGCTGGACAGACGCTACACAGGTAACACACACTGTAACACACACTCACTGTACAAACTGTATTTTCTCTCCTCTGACCCTAAACCCAACCCTCACACTAAACTACAGGCATTTTAGACTCTCAAAACACTTTATTCTGTGTGATTTATTAGCTTGTTTCATCATGGGGACCAAAAAATGTCCTTAAGCTGCCTGAAGAACTAACAATCTCTCCGATACTTAACAAATGTCAGTAACACTATACAGTATGATTCCATTTAACATTAGTTAACATGAACTAATTCTATAAATACTTCTAAAGCAAATATTAAAGTCATAGCTTAGTCGTGGGGAAGTTGTGGCCTAGTGGTTAGAGAGTTTGACTCCTAACCCCAATGCTGTGGGTTTGAGTCTTGGGCTGGTAATACCACGACTGAGCTGCCCTTGAGCAAGACACTGAACCCCCAACTGCTGTCTGGATGCCACAGCATTCTGTGTGTGTGTGCACTTTGGATGGGTTAAATGCAGAGCATGAATTCTGAGTATGGGTCACCATACTTGGCTGTATGTCACGTCACTCACTCATTAATCTCAGCTACTGTTAATTTAAACATTTACTAATACATCATTCCAAAGTTGTATCTCTTAAAAATATTTAATGGAGCTATAGAGCTGAGCTGACATGAATTAACAATGATTAATGAATTAACGTTTACAAATGTGTCGCTCATTGTTAGTTAATTGTACTTAATGCATTAACTAATGAGACATTATTCTAAATTGTTAGGATAATTACACTCTGGTGTGTTTGTGTCACTGGTGTTTTGGTGTTTTTTACTGCATGCGGTGTTGAGCGACGGATCTGCCATGTTGAAGTCTCTGTTTTCTGTGTTTAAGGTTTATTTTTGTCAAGTGCTTCTTCAGTTTCAGACGGATGTTGCATTCTATTGAACAGCAGATGCATGTATTTCATCACTTATGTATAACTGGCTAGGTTTCCCTAAAGAGGTTATGGTCTGTTTATTTATTATTATTTTCTACTGATACTAACAGGAAATTATTTTTAGAGTAAGGCCTGTCTCTGGTTTGTGTAATTTCATTGTTTAGAACCGAAGCAGATGACGAGCTGCTGAACAGAGTCTCATCTGCAGAATTATTAGTCTGTATTGTTTTTGTGTCCACATCTCCAGTTCATTATCGGACGTCAGTCGGGGACAAACATGCATTTACTGCTGTTGATGTACTATAATCTGCTAATCACATAATTGCAAGATTTCAAGCAGCAGAAGCAGTTTTTGCAGCAAAGAGATGTTTTAGAAGAGATGTTAAGAGCGGCTGCTAGTAACATTCTCTTTATGAACCATCTGTTTAAAGAAAACGTCTCTAGGTTACGCATGTAACATTGGTTTCCTGAGGTAATGAGACGCTGTGTCAAAACACTTTGGGAATGCCTTCAGCATGACAGCATGATCAGTCCAAGGAAAGAGCGAGACGTCACAGGCAGGGTGATGTAGAGACCAGGAAGCTTAAACTTCCCTTGCAGGGATGCCGGACGTATGGCGATGAGATGCAGCATCTTGTTTCCTTGGGGAACCATGGTTACATTCAGAACCTAGAGGTGTTCTCCTTCAGGAACTCCACTTGTGTCGAAAAGCTTTGGGAACGAGTATGCCCATGCCGCCAGACTTTCAAATCCTCAGCTAGTGTGGAGGGCCAGAACTAAGGCAAGAGGTTGAATAATTAGGTCATAGGACCTCACAAAAGTGTGCAGCGTAGATCAAGCAGAAACCAATCATCTATATAATTGTGTATGCAGATGCCCTGGAGTTGCAGTGGAGCCAGAGCAGCACCCCATTGAAATGAGGTGGAGGAGAACCGAACTGAATGCGGTAGCCTTTTTCTACAGTGTGCAGGACACACTGAGACACATTTGGCAGAAGCTTCCACACTGTCAAATAGTCAACTAAGGGACCTCTTGTGTTATAAGAGCTGCTAGCTCGATGCCCTGAAGCAGGGGACTGGAAGGGGACGGCCGATCTAGCTGCTCTAGAGATCTCCATGGAGGTAGTGAGTCTCCCAGTACTGCTACGTTCCCGGTAGAGACCGTTGACAGACTGATCACCTGAGGGCACCAGGTGATGAGGTGTACACCACTCTTCCCCAGAGGGGCCTGCCCTCAGAAGTCCTGTAACACATATATCAGGGCTTCTTAGCCGAGGCCTACCTAGTCAGAAGAACGGTTCGCCAGAAGACACAAGAAGGGCATTCTTGAGGAAGACCCTGTCCTTCTCCTTAATCTCAGACAAGGTCAACCACAGATGTCTGTCCGTGGCCACCAGTGCTGCCATAGACCTGTCAATGGTGCGTGCGGTATCTCTGGTGGCATGAAGAGACAGATCCTTTAGGGACAATGCTGTGCCGGAAGACAGATAGCCTGCAAGCATCTGTTCAACCCGAGGCATCACACTGTAACCAGGATCGTTCAGCCTAACCACGTTTTCATAATGGCTAGAAGAGGGACTGAAGATCCAGTCTGAGAAAAGTTTCAATGACTTCGACACCTAGGTGTGGAGATCGGGGGAAACTGGGAGGCCCTGGTGTGGAGGTGACGGCCTGCTACGCAAAAAAAGTGTTCATCAAGTTTACTTTTTGGCAGTTTAGTCTGTTTCTCGACGGGCCACTCAAGATTCAACTTGGCCACAGTGCGAGTAACCACCTCCAGTAGCTCCTCATACTGGGGAGAGTCCTCAGCCTCATTGATGTTCTCCACATCAACCTCCTCGGAGGAAGACAAGCGAAGCGGGGGAAGAAACCACAGTGTGTGCTCCTGATCCCTGAGGGAGAGAGAGCTGGATCTGGTGGGTCAGGAAGAAGAAAGGGACTCACCCATCTCCATGTCCTCCACCGGATTTATCTGCGGAAGCAATCCCAGTGCTGCCTCAAAGAGAGCCTTCCAGGAACAAAGTGTACGGATCGACAAACGCTCGCAATGTGGGCAGTCAGCTCCCTCTACAGCCGAATCAGCTTCGCTCCCAATCACACAACATACAGACTGTGTGTATCCCCACCAGTAATGTAGGAATGAGGAACACACAGCCTATAATGCTGCCTCCTCTTGCCCTTATGCTTGTCTTTAGCCTCAGGCCTTTTTGTGCAGCTCGTTGGCCAAACAATAGTAAATAAGACAGACAAACAGAGTTTCAGACTGACACAGCACAGAGCGCTTGCTGAATGACAGAAGCTGATGCTGTATCCACTGCACATGCTTTTAAGCTTCCTGGTCTCTATGTCACCCCACCCGTGACGTCTCACCCATCCATTGGACTGATCACACACGTGATTCAGAGCGTGGTCATGCTGAAGCTGTTCCCAAAGTGTTTCGACACAGCTCGAGTTCCTGAAAGGGAACTCTATAAGCACAGCACTCATAAAGTAAATGTAAAACAGATTCACTTGTTAAATATCTTTGCAGAAAAGATGCATAACATATGAAGGCAGATGTTGCTCTTAAACATTAACATTTAGTCATTTAGCACACGCTTTTATCCAAAGTGACTTACAAATGAGGTAAATAGACGCAATCAAAACCAAGGAAAGAGCAATGATATATAAGTGCTATAACAAGTCTTGATTAGCCTAATGCAGTACACTAAGCAAGGGTTATATATATAGAGAGAGACAGAGAGAGAGAGAGAGAGAGAGAGAGAGACTTGACTTTGACTTTTAAGGTCTCTTTATTACAAAAAAAGTTTAAAAATTATAAATTACCATCAAAACAAATTTTTTTTTTTTGACACCATATTAAAACAAACATTCCTCAAACATACAAAATCAAAACTTCATCAGAGTCAACTTCACAAATGCATTGATTAACTTCCCATTTATATTTAAACATCTGCAGATCATTTATCAACTTATAATAGCTATACTCTATACTAATACGGGACTTTATTAATCCCCTCAATATTAGAATAGCATCAGTTGATCCCTTTTCATTTAGTTTACTTTTCCTTGACAACCATATAGCCATCTTTGCTTGCCCAAATAAAAAGTTTAATAGAACATGACTCCTCATTTTACTTTTGCTGTATTTTGGCCCAAGAATAAACCTTTCAGGTGTAAATAATTCCCCTAGAGTTTGACACCACTCTTCAATTTTATATAATATCGGTTTTAATCTTTCACAATTAAAGAATAAGTGGAAAACAGTTTCTTGAGTTCCACAAAAAGGACAGCCCTCCTCGACTTGTGGATCGAGGTGTGCTCTGTGTCTGTTTGTGGCTATTATACCATGCACAATCCTCCATTGTAAGTCTCCAGTTCTTTTCTCAATGGGAGGTTTGTACAAGGTCCTCCAGCAACCTTTAGGGGAAACACCTGACCCAAAAGACTCCTGCCACTTAGACTCCTTCACATTCTGAAGTTGAAGAAGATGAGACACCTTTACACACAATACATAAAGATCTTTTTTTCCAGCAAGTCTAAAAAGTCCCAGCTGGGGTGTCTGAAAAGAAAGCAGACCATTTTCCATTTCTTCCCATGTTCTCAAATCAGCTGAAAAAATTAGGTCCGGGAAGACAGGAAACTCTTCCTCTTCAACTGGTGTCTCTAATAACAGTCTATAATCGGGTGGTAAAAACTCAAAGATTTGATTCAACAGTCTGTCTGCCACTCTGACTGATCTCATACCCAGTTTTAAAGCCAAACGTCCAGCAGAAATCCATCCTTCTTCAGAAACAAAATGTCCAATTTTGGTCATATTTGCAGTCCACAGCATTTTTCTGAGGGATCCTGATTTAAAAGCATCTATATCCAGTGATGTATTAAAAAACAGTGGTTCTTCTCTCAGCCATAGCCCCTTCACACCATTTGGTTCCCGAGAGAAACTGAAAAGATTCCATTTATTTAACATTGATCTGTAAAAAGGTGTCAATCCTGTCAGGTTTAGTTTGTCAGTGTCCATCAGAAACAGATGTCGGTCGAGTCCCATATTTCCTGCTCTCTTCAAAAGGGCACAGGCTGCCCCAGTCCAGCTCACATTTTCTTCATACAGGAATCTCTGAGCCGCCTGAAGTCTAAAAGCTCTTACTCTGGATTTAATGTCGACCAACCCTTGTCCTCCTTCCTGTGTTGGCAGATAGAGCACTGGTGCCTTCAACCAATGTTGTCCTGACCAGAAGAAATCCACCAGGCACTTTTGAATTCTTCTTACCAGGTCTTGCGGAGGCTCTAAAATCATCATTTTATGCCACAAAGATGATGCGATCAGGTTATTACAGACCAGGGTTCTCCCCCTATAGGACAGCTGGGGCAGCAACCATTTCCAGTGAGACAACCGAGCACACACTTTCTCCACCAGTCCTTCCCTATTTTTATTTTTATATTCATCTGTCCCTAGAAAAACACCTAAATATTTAAACCCTTCCCTCCGCCACTGCAATCCACCAGGTAATGATGGACTAAGAAAATCTTGGCCACACCACAAAGCATCACATTTTTGCCAATTAACTTTGGCTGGAGACGCATTCCCATAACATTCCAAAGCCAACTTTACACACTCAACATCATTTTGATTACTGATTAAAACTGTGACGTCATCCGCATATGCAGAGAGCTTAACAGGACACTTAAAATCCAATGTATTGACCTGTAGACCTGTCAGCTGTCTTCTCAGTCTACATAGTAAAGGTTCAATGGCTATACTATACGACTGACCTGAGATAGGACAGCCTTGCCGAATGCCTCGTTTGACTTTCACAGGAATACTGAGGCCACCAGCCATTTTAATCATACACGTGGCTCCCGCATACAGCAGTTTTATTTTGGAGATAAAAATGTCTCCAAAACCAAAAGCTTTTAAGGTATCAAAAAGAAAAAGATGATTAACTCTGTCAAAAGCTTTTTCTTGGTCTAAGGACAGAAAACCTATATTAGTTTTACTGTAAGAGGCAAAGTCAAAAATGTCCCGTACCAGATTTAAGTTATCTTGTATCGATCTATTTTTTATACAATATGACTGATCTTTATGTATTATTGTATGCAGTACATTATTTACCCTATTGGCCAAACATTTTGAAAAAATCTTATAATCAGAACCTAAAATTGCTACAGGTCTCCAGTTCTTTAACAATGTCAGGTCACCCTTTTTAGGGAGAAGTGTATGAACTGCCCGCTGACAACTCAGAGGAAGCACAGCTTCTTTGATACATTTTTTGATTACCTCACAATAATCAGCACCAATAACATTCCAAAAAAACTTGTAAAATTCAGCAGGTAATCCATCCAGTCCTGGGGTACGTCCTGAGGAAAGTCCCATAACAGCGTCAGTGATCTCTTCAAAAGTGATTTCAGTGTCTAAAGATTGTTTGTGTTCCAATGTTAAAACAGGAAGATCTTGAAACAGTTGATTTCTGCACTGTTCATCTGAGTCGTCATCATCATACAGATCAGAATAAAAATCCACAGCAAGTTTTCGCATCACTGTAGGGTCTGAAGTATTACGTCCATTGTTGTCCTTTAAAATATACATCTGCTTTTCTTGACCTACTTTTCGCTCCAAATTAAAAAAATAAGAAGAAGGTCCGTCCATATCTCTTATCGTTGCAAAACGGCTTCTTACAAGTGCTCCTTTTACTTTTTCATTTAAAAAGGAGCTTAGCTGATTTTTCTTTTCAATCCATAGATCTTGTAGATTCCTAGCATCAATATCATTCATTTTCTTTTCAATGTCCATGATTTCCTTTTCCAACCACTCCAAAGTCTTTTTCAGAACTAAAGAGGAATGAGATGTATATTGCTGACAGAACCCTCTTATGTGCACTTTACCCACTTCCCACCATTGAATAACACTTTCATGGGTACCCTTTTCACTTTTCCAAGCCTCCCAAAAACATTTAAAATTCTCACAAAAAAGCTTATCATCCAAAAGTTTAGCATTGAAATGCCAGTAATAACTCCTATGCTTTCTTTCAGTTAGTATATACTCAACTGTAATAAGCTTATGATCAGAAAAAACTATTGGGGTGATGGCTGTATTAACAATCTTATTTCTTATATTGTGTGATATATAAAACCTATCCAAGCGTGCAGCAGAAACGCTTCCATTACTGACTTTCATCCATGTATACTGCCGAACTAATGAATTTTGTTCTCTCCACACATCTGAGAAGTTAAAATTTTTCATAATATTAGCTAAAGATGTACTTGACTTTGCATGAGGTTCTTCTCCAATCCTATCTTGTGTAGAGTCTAAAGTGCAGTTCCAATCTCCACCTAGTACAATAACATCCCCATCCTGCTGCTGTTTTAAGAAGTGCTCTAGTTTAATAAAAAACTGTACTCTGTCTTCTCCTATATTAGGAGCGTAGATGTTCACAAACAAAAATTGCACATTTCTAATCTCAGCTCTTACAGCCAATAATCTCCCTGATACCACTTCATGTTCTGATCAAATTTTAGTTTTGAGAACAGGGGAAAAAAGCACAGCCACTCCTGCACTTAAATTAGTCCCATGACTAAGACACCTTTCTCCTTCCCACCACAAGCCCCAATCAGCCTCTTTATTTTGATTGCTATGAGTTTCTTGCAAAAAAACAACACTCAAATCTTTCAATCGTATTATTTCTGATAGTAAACTAATTTTCTTCCCATCCCTCATTCCATTTACATTAATCGCAAGATCTCCATAAGCAAAGGGAAAAAGAGGAAAAAACAGAAAGACATAGAAATGTTAAAAGCCATTAAGATTTCGTTTTTCCCCTCGCTTTCCCTGTCTTTTTGCCTTGTCTAAGGCCAGTAATATGTTTTTTTAGACGATACCGCTTCTGTTGTGAGAGCTCATCAATGCTATTCACCTTCCTAGCCCACATCACCGAAGCAGTAAATTTCTCAATATCAGGAAAATAATGACTTACTTCAACACCAGCTTTACCTTTAGTTTTATCCAGAAATGCATTCATTTCTTCAACCGTGTACAAATCTTGATCAGTTCCTCTCGAGCCCTCAGTCCACTGTTCCTCATCTCCTACTCCATCATCCGTATACTGGGATAAACTATCCATCTCATCAACCATATTTTCCTCTAAATCGTCAGCCTGTGCCACATCCTTAACTTCACACACATTTTCCACACCACTCTGTGCCTCACTCTTTTCAATCCCATCTGTCACATCTCCATGTTTATCAGGGACAGAACTACATCCAGCACATGAATTAATCTCACTCACCTCCTCTGTAGGCCCTTCATCCTGCTCTTCAGTTCTCTGTTCTTCACTTTCACTGATTCGCTGATCGGTATCATTTACATCCCCTCGAGAAGTAGATGCACGTTGGTCATCTTTATGCGGACATGCAAAACGTTTATGACCCAAGACTCCGCATTCATAGCACTTTAGGTTCTCAGTGCTGGCGTAAACCATGTATGAATTCTCCCCGTGATTAACACGGAAAGAGACTTCTAACGTACGATCCGGTGAATTCAAAAACATAAAGACTTGGCGTCTGAACAAGAGGACGTGTTTAAGCGCATTATTTTTACATCCAAGCGGAATCATTCTTACAGGGCTTGTGATCTTTCCAAACCTCTGCAGTTCTTTCGTGATGGTCTCGTTAGTTATAAACGGCGGAACGTTTGAAATGATGATCTTCGTTGCTGGAGCGGATAGCGGGGTTATCGTAACAAACGCTTCCTTTACCCATATTCCGCTCACTGTCAACTGGTTAACAAGGGAGTCTGATTTTAAAAACACAACGACAGCCTTGTTCATCCGCGAAGCAGAAATTATATTATCGAACCCCACTTGCTCTCCTATAACCAAAAGCAGCTCTTCCACTGTCACACCGGCCTCTGGTACACACTTGCACCCATTCCGGAGTGACAGAGTTGGCGTTCCTTGCACGGGAACAGACGCCATTCCCACAATGCCCCAAATACCAAACCATTAGAAACCACTATTATCCCAAAATAAACAAAGTATTTCCCCATTTTAATAATTGCACCCCAACTGAAAAACCTTCATTCTCGGGGAAAAATCTGAATGTGCAAATATAGCGGCAAGATTTATATTAGCCTGCCAACTCCTGAGACACAGCCAAGACACCAACATCCAGAGAATATACCAATACTCATGACTGTAGATAATGCTGAATCCAGTTATTAATTAAATAAATGAATAAATAATCTGTAAATAATAAATAATCCGTTACATAACTCTTAGAACGTCATATGTTTATATGCATCCATGTGTTTAAATATTGTTCTTCTAATATTACTTGTTCAGATGTTATTTTAATTGCTATATTGTTCCAAATTACACTGTTGTATACGTTCTCTTTTCATATGTATGCTTTGGCAATGCAAAATATACTTTTGTCATGCCAATAAAGCTAACTGAATTGAATTGAATTGACAGAGAGAGAGACAGAGAGAGAGAGAGACAGACAGAGAGACAGAGAGAGAGAGAAAGCGAGAGAGAGAGAGACCGAGAGAGAGAGAGACAGACAGAGAGACAGAGAGAGAGAGAGACAGACAGAGACAGAGAGAGAGAGAAAGCGAGAGAGAGAGAGACCGAGAGAGAGAGAGACAGACAGAGAGACAGAGAGAGAGAGAGACAGACAGAGAGACAGAGAGAGAGAGAGAGACAGACAGAGAGACAGAGAGAGAGAGAGACAGACAGAGACAGAGAGAGAGAGAAAGCGAGAGAGAGAGAGACCGAGAGAGAGAGAGACAGACAGAGAGACAGAGAGAGAGAGAAAGCGAGAGAGAGAGAGACAGACAGAGAGACAGAGAGAGAGAGAAAGCGAGAGAGAGAGAGACCGAGAGAGAGAGAGACAGACAGAGAGACAGAGAGAGAGAGAGAGAAAGCGAGAGAGAGAGAGACAGACAGAGAGACAGAGAGAGAGAGAAAGCGAGAGAGAGAGAGACCGAGAGAGAGAGAGACAGACAGAGAGACAGAGAGAGAGAGAGACAGACAGAGACAGAGAGAGAGAGAAAGCGAGAGAGAGAGAGACCGAGAGAGAGAGAGACAGACAGAGAGACAGAGAGAGAGAGAGACAGACAGAGAGACAGAGAGAGAGAGAGAGACAGACAGAGAGACAGAGAGAGAGAGAGACAGACAGAGACAGAGAGAGAGAGAAAGCGAGAGAGAGAGAGACCGAGAGAGAGAGAGACAGACAGAGAGACAGAGAGAGAGAGAGACAGACAGAGAGACAGAGAGAGAGAGAAAGCGAGAGAGAGAGAGACAGACAGAGAGACAGAGAGAGAGAGAAAGCGAGCGAGAGAGAGACAGACAGAGAGACAGAGAGAGAGAGAAAGCGAGAGAGAGAGAGAGAGACAGACAGAGAGACAGAGAGAGAGAGAAAGCGAGAGAGAGACAGACAGAGAGACAGAGAGAGAGAGAAAGCGAGAGAGAGACAGACAGAGAGACAGAGAGAGAGAGAAAGCGAGAGAGAGACAGACAGAGAGACAGAGAGAGAGAGAAAGCGAGAGAGAGACAGACAGAGAGACAGAGAGAGAGAGAAAGCGAGAGAGAGAGAGACAGAGAGAGCGTTAGAGGTCAAGTCAACAAATAGATAAAATAGAATTAGAATAGAGTGCTAGAGTTAGAGGGTCAAATTCTAAACATATTCTAAACATATCCTATATGTTCAATATAAAATAATAATATAATATAATATAAATAATATAAAATAAGAAAAATGCTAAATATTTTCTATCCAAAACCTTCAGTCGATTCAAACTCTTCCTGACGGTCAGTATAACAGCAGCAGATGATTATTAACAATGATTGAAAACAGCAGCAGCTTTCAGTCTGTCAGCGTCATCAAACATCAAATATCAGACATACAGTAGTGGTTCTGCTTTCACATTGCTTTCTGTGTAAACATGTTCTTGTCATAAAACAGCGTCTAAAAATCCTGCACTAGAGTTAAAGAAGCTCAGCTGGTGTTTCACATGTTTTTCAGCAGAGCTGTATTCTGTGTGAATATCAGGACCAACTACTGACAGATCTGATGAATGTCAGAATAAGTGAATAAGTACACACACACACACACACACACACACGCAGGGCTCATAATGAGGGCCCCAGCACGGTCAGAATGGGGCCATTGTGTGAAGGGCTCATGGGTTTCATCATAACATATGCAGAAATATGAAGGAGCTCTGGTCTCTCAGTCTGAAGCAGAAGTTCTGGTTTGACTCAGGTCATCAGGAATCATTCACACAGAGAAGTGCAGTCCTCTGTTGGGCTGACCAGAACGTGTGTCTGCTGTTAGAAATCACACACATCTGAACCGAACAACATACAGTTATCACACCAGTTATTACAGTTAAGTACAATCATTAAAAAAATCTGTACAGAAGAATCCCAGGATCATCAGCGCTCATGTTCCTGCTCTGTGGTCTTATCAGTGCGATTAACCCCTCCATCATCAGTGGAACACCATCCATCTCACACAGCTTCTGTCAGGACACTCAGTGTCTCCATCTCAGACACACGCTGGCTTCCAGAAAGACTGAAGGAGACACTGGAAACCCGAGGTCCGGAAAGTTCCATTACTTGCTTATTTGCATCGGAGCGTTTGTCATAAATTCCTGCGATGCTTTAGCAGTCAGAGAGGTTTGATCAGGAGCAGATGGAGGAACGACTTCTTCAGAATATCTTCTTTTGTGTTCAACAACTCATAAAGGTTTGGAACAACTGCAGGGAGAGAAAAAGATGACAGTTTTCATTTTTGGGTGAACTTTCTCTTTAAAGTCTATATTGTATTGCTTTACTAACCAAGTCAGTCACATTTCAGTGTTTTATTTCAACCCCAAAAGCCTGAGTGTTCTGTGCATTCAGACCTTCATCCTCATGAAGAGATGCCTCCGTCTGAACTAACGTGTGTTTTTAATATATGATAGTTTTGGTTGTCACCTTCTGCTTTAGTGTCTCGGAGCGTGAGCCGCTGGAGCCGTTCCTCCACGAGAGTCGTGAGCTTCAGGAGGACGAGGAGCCACATCTCCTGCAGCTCTTGGAGAAGAAGCACAAGCTGAAGAAGAAGCAGCAGCATCGAAAGTTCAACGACCTCTGGGTGCGGATGGAGGACAGGTGAGAGCAGCACCAACCTGTAAACAGCTTCTCCTACATGTCAACCAACGCAATATACCGAGCACAGCACTAATCACAGCTTAGACGCAAATAAAGAAATAAAGTACGTTGAAAAATACGCCCAAAAATGAAGGGTTTGATAGAGCTGGTATTGTGTGACTCCTAGTTGAGTGTTAAAAGTCGTCTTTTATTTCCTAAAGCAAATTATGTTCGGATAAGGTGTTCTTCTGGCATTCAAAATAATTAATAATAAGTGTGGAAAATATCCTCTCTCATCTCTCCTCCTAGCAACACCAACTGCAGATATTTCAAGCACAAAACAGTTTAAGACATGCTTTATTGTTGGCGTCTAATAATGGCACAAATACCAGTAATTTGCTTTTAGTAAAATGCATTGCGTAAAATTAAGTGCTAATTCATCACTGCGCGTCTTTAGTAAAACCTGACAGTACTATTTTAACTGTTTTTATTTTAACTGTTAGTAAAACTGACCCATAGGTTAGTGTTGGTAGAATAAGTTGAGTTGACTAGTTGGATGTCCATGAAAATCAAATGTTAGCAGATATTAAATAGACAGACGCTAATACTCTAATGATTGCTTGTTGACATGGAGTTGACAAGTTACTTATAGTTAGTAAAATCTCTAAAATGGAATCTAGTTTTTGTAATTTTAAATTACATTTTATTTTTAGATTTTCTGTTTTCATTTGAATTATAGTTTTTTTTTTTTTGTTTGCTATTATTGTTTTTTTTTTTGTACGGATAAATAGTTTTTATTATGAATTTGTAACTTTTTTTTTTTTACTTTTTTTTGTTGTTGTTTGTTCTTGTCATTTTTATTAGTTTGTTTTTTTAACCATGCCTATAGTTTTTTATTTTTAGCATATTTAGCCTAAAATAAAATAGTTCAATATTTTTGTTAATGTTTTTACATTTTATTTGACGTTGTGTGTGTGTGTGGGGGGGGGGGGGGGGGGGGGGTTCATTCATTGTTTTTGTAAAACATGCCTATTTTATTTATTTTATTTTTAGTTTATTTCAGTTAAGGTTTTATCTTATTTGAAGTAAATGATTTTTGACTGGTTTTATGGTGATGATAATAACCTGTAAGGGGTCAGTAACTGGTTTGAACACGTCTGTGTGGGAGCGGATCTGATAACTGATAACGGCTGGGTTGGAGTGTCACAGGAGACTCCTGCGAGACGCCCCGAGCTCTTCAGTCTCTTCTGTCCAGACACGAGTCCTCATCTGCTGCAGAGGAACACTGAAAATACTCGTCTGATTCTCCAGACGCGTCACAACCTGCTGAACACCATACAGTACAGTTGATTAATGAACACGAGTCACATTATTTCCAAGCACAGACCCTGACTGACTGTCCTCTGTGCTGGAAATGAAGCATCTGGTTCCAGAAGTCCTCTGTATGAGCTATATTTAATATACACACCAGTGTTGCACGGATCAGAACAGACTGATACTTGTTCCTGTGTCAAATCCCACACGACATGTTCTCTGCCGAGCCTGAACCGTGTTCTGGAAACTTGCTTGAATTTACTTTTTACAGTCGCCCACGTAATTCTGAGTAAAAAAAATATTTCTTTAATAAACTGTTTATGAAAGCCAAGCCGGTCCCAGACGGTCAAAACAAACACGGGGTCCTGAATGTAGACTTGATTTGTCTGAACCTGTGGAGGGAGACGGGCCGCAGTATGAGACCCAGAACAGACAGAACCACGCGTCTCTGGATCTCATCGTGTCCACAGACGCTCACACACGAGTGTTGACACAGATGGAGGACGGGATCAAATCTTCAGACTCTTTATTTGTGTTTCCCATCCGTCTCAGGAGCTCTGACTGACTCCAAACCTCCATTTATTTTCCCGGCCTCCCTCATATTTCATGAACGAGCAGATTTGAGACGCTCACGTGACTGAAGACGCTGCGATGGTGCTGCTGTAAACCGTCTGAGGATCTGCAGCTGGAGTTCTTCTGAAAACATGTTTCAGGTGTCCTGCGTTTGATCTGAGCGACTGGGAACCATCATCAGATTCATACGACTCCTCCACATCTCACTGCTCAGCTCGAAGACTGCCAAAATTGGATTTGGAGAGTCATTAGATGATGATGATTAGGGCTGGGTTGAAAAATATGGTTTTATCGTTTTTAATCGATTCTTATTTTGATGAACCAATATCAATTCTTAAATCCCAAGAATCCATTTGTGCAGCTCTGAGCTGATGTGTTGTGTCTTGAAGCTTACTTTTGATACGAAACAAAGTCTGAGCTTTCAAATTCTGTCACTAGATTGACTCACTAAATGTGATTTTGCTGCTCTTTAATGTGTGCTAACAGATCAGTATCTTTACTACTAGTTACAGCACCAAATAAACCTGAGCGAACATCAGAAGAAACAACAACTCACTGAAAGGAATCGTGTAATCGATGGATCCGTTTCAACCACAGATAGACTTCAGTAAAACAATGACCATGAACTTGATAGTCAGTTAGAAATAATTCTATAAAGAGCATTTTTGATTTTGAAAAAAAACTGTAGCTAGAAATATATCATTCAGAATGTTCACTGTATGTCAGATGTTGTACATTGGATTTGGATAAGCATTAGACGATGATGATGATGATGAAGGTGTGTGTTTCTCATGATCTCTCTCTCGTTTCTTGCAGTGTGACGGATCAGGCTCCGCCTCCGGTCGTCCGCATCATCAACGGTTACATCCCAGTCCAGACACACCCACAGGAGCATGGCAGAGCCAATCAGCACAGGACGTTCTCAGGCTCCTCCTCCTGGAGCCCCGCCCTCACTGGGACGGTTCTGTGTGTTCAGATTCTGCTGCTGATGCTTTCATGACGTCTGATGAGTTTAACCCTGAACCTCCCGGAGACTCTGAGCTTCATGATGGATTAATGGAACGCTTCACTTCGGCTCTTGAAGAATCACTTCCTTGCAAACGAGATGTATTATAGATGTAATTTAGAGTTTTGAATAAAGCATTTGTTTGTTCACTTATTATATAAATATATAAAGAAGAGTCATTATATTTTTGTGACTAAATCAGCTATACTAACCGGCTTAACTGACCCCGATCATGAGACAGCAGCAGTGAGTTTCTGTTTGTAAAACATTAGAAATCAGATCACTTCCACTTTCAGTTCAGTGGCAGTTTTTACATAAAAACAGATTTACAAGCGATTTGTGCAGAAGGCAGTTTCACGCCGTTGAGTTTCTTCTTCTATCTGTCAACTTCATGCATTTGATGATTGTTTAAAATGTGATGTTTAATTTATTGAATAGATAGTTTTAGTTGATCTAAATGTGTTGATGTGATTGTTTATGACAGAATGATGCAATGTAAATCATGTCTGGTGTTTGTGACGTTACAGTAATTATGTTTATGATGTTACAAGAAATAAAGTATTTATCTAGTTCAAGGTTCTCCAAAGGAGAGATGAACACAGATGTTGTGTTCCTGCGTCTGTCACGGTGTTCTCAGCTTCTGAACATGACTTCTTGTTCTGTGGTTGACGCTGGAACAGAAGCAGTGTGTTTTATGAGGGATCTGATTTCCTGGCTCTCCTCATGATACCTGCACCTCGTCCTCATCATCCTCATCCTCATCCTCGTCCTGGCAGCAGTGTGTTCAGAGGAGGGTTCGGGCTGAGCTTCAGGTCTCCAGATCCAGCACTGAGATGTTTCAACTCATCAGGTTCTTCTTGAACAAACGACTGGCGCCGCGACTCGTTGGAAGACATCTTTCATTATGCTCTTTAAAATAAATCATAAGACCAATTTATGACTCTGAATGGGATGGTTTCTTTCTGATTGCCAATGAATTGCAAATAATTCGTCACTAACAAAAGAAATGTGGTTATTACCATAGTTGGGTTGTGAGAGCTACAAACCGAATACAGTTATGAGAACATCTGAATGATCATTTTCTGAGAATGTGTGTGTCTGGCTCTAGTAAACCTTTAGTTCAGCCAAATCTCTGCTGTCAGGGATCATTTATAATTAGCACACAGTTTAGATTGGTTTATGAATCTGGACAGTGTTGGGGAAAGTTGGAAGCTTACTTTTAAATGTAATGCATTACATATTGCATTTCACCCTTAAAAAGTAACTAATTGCATTACTTTGCTACTTTTTATGGAAAGTAATGTGTGATGTTACTTTTGAAAATCTGGCCAGGACTTGCTTAATTATTTTTAATATAAAAAAGTTAAAACGCCCCACTGTTGTGTGGCTTTTTATAGAAATAAAAATTATTTAGCTGGAAAATGCATGCTAGCATTCTGAACTGAAAGTACAGTATCTGCTCTGTCTGTGACTTTAAATGCAGACCTTGAGCCAAAAACTCATTTTATGTGCAAGTCATTTTTGCATTCGTGAAAATCATTTGATGCTGGTTCTTTCCGTTGGATTTTTGTGATTCACATCAAACAGATCTTTGGGAAACAGGACAAAGCTGGTTCATTCATCTGACGGACAGAAACATCTGTATGTTCAAACGCACATGTGTGTGAGGAGAAACCACACAGAAGCTGGTGCACCAGATCAAAGCAGAAATATTAATAATCAGCGCAGCATATCTGTTCATCTACATCATTACTCTAAACAAGATTTGTTTTAGATTTATTTTTTGTCTGTACAATGGAAGTCAAAATGGTTAGGTTACCAACATTCATTCATGTTTTTGTGTTTCGTAGAAGAAAGAAAGTCATAAAGGTTTGGAACGACATGAGAGGGTCATTTGTTGTTTGGTCCCATACGACAAAAATACAAATATATTCCAGCCAAAATATATTTATGTTGTAAACAGTGAACCTCAATGAAATCTACTTTTGAAATTGGAAATACATTTCCAGTCGTGCCATATTTTGGACGAATGCAGATGTATAACTAGATATATAATGATTTAAAATATATATTTTTATATACTGTATTATTATTATTAATTTTTTTCAAAGTATATTCCTTGCTGATTTTCATCATGTGTGTTATATATGTAAACAAGATAAAAAAAAAATGTTCTTCAAATGTGACATAAGTTTTCTAGGACTGAAATATATGGATGCCAGAACATATTTTTAATTCTTTTTTTTTTTCTTCTTTAAAAACACAAAACATAAATTGGTATAAAACTGATGCATGTGTAACTATTTTTTAAAACTGACTAATTGCATTTACCAGAAATACAGATCCAAAATGCAACTGTTTTGGAATAAAGCCACATGAATTCAAGATGAGTCAATCTTTTTGTTCTCTTTTCCTATTAGAGAAAAGGTTAACATGTTAAATGTGTACATTTGACAGAAGTTTCATCATTGTTAGCACACAGATGATAAAGACATGGACTAAACCATCAGCGTCTGTTGAAGAGATGATGGATGATTTCTGCAGTAATGGAGACTGATTCTCCCTTCAGAAGAAGCCTGGCTTGAGACTGAGGGAATCTTCACAGATGAACATGAACACACTCCAGCAGACGGAAACTCTGTGAGGAATGTGATGGTCATCAAAGCCTTGTGTTGGTCAGGAACAGCCTCGATGAACACGGTTCAGAACAGCAGCTCATGCTTGTAAAACCTAGAAAAACAGCTCTCAAGTATTGCTCAGAGACAAATGAAGCACTGAGCGTGAAGAGCAGTCCGAAGCACGGCTCCGAGTCGACCACATGAAGCGTGGACTTCCAGTAATCGTCTTGAATCAGTCGACCGGACGGACAGTCATGTGACCACATCACAGCTGAATGACCCTCAATGAAACCAGCTTCAGTGAATCACCAGAACAGACAGATCAAAACAATCCTGTAAAGTACAAAAAACCCCACTAATGTGACAGAAGACACAGACATGCCTTCAGAAGAGTCAAATCTAATGATCATAGATCATTTACAAACCCATTCAGCTTTACAGACTATATATCTTTATAAAAAGCACAGGACTTCAGGATTCAGCAGCTGCTCTCATTCAATGTTCCAGCTACAGTTAAACGTGAATTAATTAACTGACAATAAGCTTTAATATATATTATAATTACTTTATTAAAATAATGTAACTGATTACATTCATTACTTTTTCCTTTTCTAAAATTCGAATTACTTTTCCATTGTCAATCATTTTAAAGAAGACATTACGGTATGTTACAGTAATAATAAACTTACTCTTATTAATAGTGCTCTACACTGATTGAACTGAACACCTTCACCTTAATTAAGATTCAGATATTTTAGTTTTAAAGCACACACACAAAATCAGACTTTAGCACCTTTTACTTTAAGATCTCTGAAGTTATAAACACATTTAAAACAATAACAACAACAAAAGTATTTTAATAGCTCTGTTTTTAAAATCAAATCAAATCCTTGCATTGACAGGGGTCATTTAACAATACCTTGGAAGAATAAAGAATATAAAGTAGGCTACATAAACCCAAATAGGAAATAAAACAGTTATCAAATAAGCATGTGTCCTAAACTCCTAAATCTTAGTGTCTCATATTTCAGAGCAGTCAATGCAATTTGGGAAAGAAATCAATCAAATCTGTACAGTCTGTGTGTTCAGATGTAACCCCTTTGTAATCGCTAACATTTTCATAAGTAGCTAATTTGATTACAGATTTTTTTTGTAATAATGTTACATAAGATTTATTTTGTAATAATGTTACATAAGTCCATTATATGTCCCAGAATGCAGTGCGGGACACTCAGTATTCAGTGTTGGAGTAACGCTTTATAATCAGAAGTAACATTACTTTTAAATGTATATCAGAGTGTGACGAGTGGGGCGGGGCCGAGAGCCGTGGGGGCGGAGCGAGGCCGGTGGAGTGATTGACAAATGAGCGACACCTGCTCGACCCGCCGTTCTCGAGTCCCACGGAGGAGATGGAAGGATATAAAACAGGAGCGACGACCGTGAAGGACGAGAGAGGACCAGGCCTGGGTTTTAGTTTGTGTTTTGGTTTTGTTTGTGCGCGGCGGTCGTCCATGAGGGGCTGTCGCGCTGTTTTGTCTTTATTTTATTATTAAAGTCTTATTTGATTGTCTGCTGGTTCCGCCTCCTCCTTTCCACGACAAAACATTGTTACACAGAGTTACTTTTTCAAATCAGTAACAGCAGCTCCTCTGTTCTGCATCATGTATCGACTGACGGCTCTCCTGTCCCGTGTGTAGAGAGATCAGGAGTGAGACGCTTCCTTCAGACGGAGGATTATTAATATTCATACATTCTCACTTTTGGATTTACAGTCGCCAAAAATTTAACTTTTCAGGTTTTTGTTAGTAAAGATAAACATACAAGAACAGCTCAGGTGACAAAAAGTAACACAAAAGTAACAATGCATTAGTTTCCATTAAAAGTAATTAAGAACTGCAATTAGTTAGGTTTTTATGGAGTAACACAATATTGTAATGCATTACTTTGAACTTCCCCCAACACTGTACTCATGTTTAACACATCAATAGTGTGTCTTCTCATCAGTTTGAACACTGTGATGTTTGAGAAGACTCCTGCCTTTCATCGCGTATTGGGAATAAAGCCTGTTATGGATGTCACAGGACTCTTAAAGTCAGGAAGATTTGTACAGAGCTTTTTTATAATGAAAGCAGTGTTATAGAAAGTGTCTTAAAGACTTACTGAACATTATCCTCATCTTCATCATAAGCCACAGATCTGTTCAGACATCATTTAACCCTTTCAGACTCCTCTCCCCTGCACTTGTGATCTGATGATCTGAAACAGACGCTGCTGGTTGAATCCTGCTGAACACAGGGAACACTCTTCAACATAAAGCTTCTTCACAGCCATGCCATACAAGAGACATTTTTGGTTCCACAAAGAACCACCTTTTTATAATCTGAAGAGCCTTCTTTCACAGATCACCGTTTGTGAAACAGCAAGGTTCGTTCCTGGTTACTTAACTGTAACCTTGTTCCCTGAGAAAGCGGAACGAGATGCTGCGCTGCTCAGCGCATTGGGAAACGTCTTATTCGTGACCAGCTGTGAATAATGTGTGTAACACGTCGATAGAATTGACCCGGTGGTAATATAGCCTCGGTTGATGAGGTCATCGGGGTGCGCCCACAACACGGGGCTATAAATAGATATGCCACAGGTGCATCAACAGGACATTTTGTCTGAAGAGTAGTCCTGGGACATATTCAGCACGGCAACGCAGCGCAGCATCTCGTTCCACTTTCTCAGGGAACAAGGTTACAGTTAAGTAACCGGGAACGTTCCCTTTCGAAAGCTTCAGTCGATGCTGCACTGCTCAGTGCATTGGGAACGAGAATACCCACGCCGCCGTGCTTGAAAAATGTCTGGACCCCTAAGGTTGTGCAGGTGTGCTACCAAACCACAAGAAGGGCCTCAGACATTAGCTTGTGATGTTGACTCAAGGACACGAGAGCCCGGAGTAGCATGGACATCCAAACTATAAAATCTTATGAATGTGTGCGGAGAGGACCAACCTGCCGCATCACAAACCTTTTTTAAGGGCGCACGCCTTGCTAAAGCACTAGATGAGGCGACCCCCCTTGTGGAGTGAGCTCTAAGACCTATAGGCGATGCTTGACCGCGCGCCTCATAAGCCAAATCAATAGCATCCCTGACCAAGTGAGTCCCTCCTCTCCAGAATCGCCCATGGTGAGCTGTGGAGGAGAGATATTATCTCCCTTGAGCGCTTTGACTGTACGGTTTAAGCCTCGAAGATCCAAGATTGGGCACACTCCCCCACCCTTCTTGGGAACCAGGATGTATCTGCTGTAATAGCCCGACTCTCTCCTTCGACGAGGAACATGTTCTATGGCCTCTTTGCCCAGAAGAGTTTGTAGCTCTCGAGACAGTACCTGCATCAGCTCCGGTTTCACAGAAGTGGAGACCACGCCATTGAAACGTGGAGGATGACTGTTACTGTCCCTACAAAGGTCTAGGAGTTTAAAGGGACGCATAACATAATAGATGGACACGGCTGGAGTATCCAAAAATAATCCCTTATTTTAACATAAAATACTCACAAAAGTAACCAAAATTATGAGATAGGGAGCCCAGTAACCTAATAAGTAACTAAACTAACAGAAACAGGCTGGGGCTCCCTACTCCAAAATAACAACAAGATAAGAGCAGGAGACGATGTGGCAGAGGAGAAGTCTGTGGCTGGCAGAGAGAGAATGAAAGGGTCCACCGCCTTCCATTTTATAGCCTCGTTTCCCCAGCTCGACCAATCAGAATCTGAAGACAAAAAAGAATTGTAATAAATAATGAGCACTACTAATTATTTGAGGACTCTGGGCCGGGGCATTCGCGAGACGTGCGTAACAATGACGAATAAATTGGATCCTGTATCCTATACGTACTGTGCTCAGTATCCACGCAGAAAATCGTGGCAGAAGTTCCACGCTGCCAGACTCTCTGAGACAGGTAACAATTTTAACACTTCCTTTTAAGGGGATGTTAGATGTTCTGTGTCCTGAACGACGGCAGGAAAAACTGGAACATCTAACATCTTGCCGGAAACCACCGCTCCCCGAAGCACAAGAAGTGGCGGGGATGGAGGGGTTTTGTGAGGGTAAAGGGAAGGGGCGAACGCTCCCTTGTGCGCCTAGAGCCACTAGCTCGGTGCTCTGAATCAGCGGACCGGCAGGAGACGACCATACTAGCTGCTCTAGAGACCTCCGTAGAGGTAGCTTGCCTCTTAGCACCACTAGTTTCCAGGTGGTAACTGAGAGAAGCGCTCGCTGGAGATCGCTGCACCCTGAAACACTGGCAGGGTTGGCAGAACGGTCTCCTGATGGCACTGAGGAGAGACGGGCACCATGTAATACGGTGCCAATGGCACCTCCCCTTGAGACAAATCCATGTCTCGACGAAGCTCAGCGACCGCTTCCTCATGTGCCTAGAGAGACTAGCTCAGTGCACTGAAGCGGCAGGGGACGACTGTACTAGCTGCTCTAGAGACCTCCGTAGAGGTAGCGAGACTCTTAGCACCGCTAGTTTCAAGACGGTAACTGAGAGAATCGCTCGCCGGAGATTGCTGCACCCTGAAACACTGACAGGGTTGGCAGAACGATCTCCTGAGGGCACTGAGAAGAGACGGGCACCGTGTAATGCGGTGCCGATGGCCCCTCCCCTTGAGTGCGGCGAGGGAGGAACTGACGAATGCCTCTTCAATGCCCGTCAAATTAAGCCACAGATGCCTCCCCGTGCTGACTAAAGCTGTTACATAGAACGGCCGAAGGCACGGGACGTTTGCTTAGTCGCACAGGGAGACAAATCTGTGGCTCAACGAAAAGGTTGTAACTGAGAGAAGTGCTCGCTGGAGATCGCTGTACCCTGGAACACCAGCAGGGTTGGTCCGACTGATCTCCTGAGGGCACTGAGGAGAGACGGGCACCGTGTAATGCAGTGTACACCACTCTTCCCCAGAGATTGCCTTCAACAGCTCAGCCTGGTATGCCTGTAACACTGGCATAGTGTGCAGTGCAGCACCAGCTTGACCTGCAGCTTGGTAAGCTTCACCCAAGATGATGTTATTTTACAAGGTTTAGTGGGGAGAGTAGGTTTCTTAACCGAGGATGCAGATTCGGGTGAGAGATAGCTCGCAAGCATCTCTTCAACCCGAGGCATCTCCGAATACCCGACTTTGCATCCACGATAGTTGAAAAAGTCAACGTCGAGGGCCCAAAGATACGGGAAGTATACGGTTTGCTCCATGACTTCGATAGGCTCATCATGGAGGTCAGAAACCTATCCTCCAGCTTACTACGTTTGGGGGTCTCTTGCTCGCGTGGCCAGTCAAGCTGCCACCTGACCACACTGCACGAGTAACCACCTCGAGCAGATCCTCGACCGATTTCCTCTCGCGAGAGGAACGCTCAGAGGCGGGCTGCTCATGGCCCGAAGACCCAAGAGATATATCATCCTCCTCGTGAACCGAAGAAGCACCGGAGCACGGTTCGAGATCATGAGAGAGGACGCGTGGATTCGGTGACACCGCAAGCGAAAGGGACGAGCCCGTCACTCGTTCTTCACGCATGAGAGCCCTCCGATGAAAAGGTGGGTGTGGTCTGAAAATAGCTCAGATGAGCACATAGCATCTTCACTGAGAGCAGTTCACAATCTTCCCACTTGCCCGTCTCTAAAGTCAGAACTGCGTGCTCTTCCCCCAAACAAACAAAACAGTAAACATGTGTATACATATACATGTGTATAGGACGAGAGCATGGAGGAACACAGCACTTACCATTTCGTTGGCTCATCCTACGAAGATCTGTAGCTGACGAAAAGAATCTTCCTGACGCATACATGCACAGAATGATCTGAAGACAAAAGACCTGTTGATGCACATGTGGTTTAACTATTTATAGCCCCGTGTTGCGGGTGCGCCCCGATGAAGTCATCAACCGAGGCTATATTACCACCGGATGAATTCTATCGACGTATTACACACATTATTCACAGCTGGTCACGAATAAGACGTTTTCCAATGCGCTGAGCAGCTTTCGAAAGGGAACTTCAGATGTAAAAGGTTTCTTTATCGAACCATTTAGACAAAAATGGTTCTTCTTTGGTCATGGTGAAGCACGTTTGTTTATGAGAGTCTGGAGTGAGACGAAGCTGGTGTGCAGGACAGGGGTCTGGCGTCTCTCATCTGTGCTTTTAATTAAAGCATCAGGAGTGAAGTCGAACCCGTGCTGTAGCCGGCTTCAGGTCATTTACAATTAAAATCAAAGAGTTTCATAAATGCACACATTGTGAGGCCAGTTTTCCTGAGGCTCAGCCGATCAGAATAATCGTCTTTGAATGACTGCATTAATTAGTTCAGAGTGTTCTTGGAAAAAAACATCAGTTCTGGACCGGATCAGAGCGAGGAGGGTGAAAGATGCCTGTGAAACACTTTGACTAATGTTTCTGTTCAGATCAGTCTGTGATCCAGAGCCTCGGCGGGATGCGACTCCAGAAACCGAACCAGTAACTTCAGACGCCACAGCGTCCCTCTGTCCTGTCAAAGGAATAAAACCAGATCTTCACAGTGATGCCCTAGAAGAGACAATTGTGATACCACGAAGAACCATCTCTTTCTTACCTTTTTACACTGAACAAAACTATAAATGCAAAACTTTTGTATGCCTCCATTTTCCATGAGCTGAATTAAAAAAATCTAAGACTTTTTCTATGTACAAAAAAGGCCTTTCTCTCAAATATTGTTCACAAATCTGCCTAAATCTGTGTTAGTGAGCACTTCTCCTTTGCCGAGATAATCGCTCCACCTCACTCAGCTGATTAGACAGCATTATTGCCCAGGTGTGCATTAGACTGGTCACAATAAAAGGCCACTCTTAAATGTGTCTTCATGAAGCAGGCCTCACTTGTTGATGATAAGCCTCCTGACGATGATATCAGGAAGAACGATTGTGCAATTGTAGAATCATTTACACTGAGTTTCTCTGCAAATGTTAGATGCTACAGCAAATCAAACAAAGAACAGCCAAGACTTTGACAATTTTTTTTTTTTTTTACAAGCTTTATTTACAACTTGAATAACAACTGTACAGTTCTGCAGCGTTGGAAGCACAGATTCATCAACAGAGTGTGAATGGAGACACATTATGGAAAGCATCTAACCGCTTCCTCCAGCCGCACACACATACAGTATGTACATATTGTATACAAGCAATATAAAACTTGGCAAATGGAACAAATATTTGCTACTTCAGACGATTTTTCAATCGCACAGATCACGATTGAATGCTGATCACAATTATCAATCAGGTGTTTCTCTGCTCATGGACGGTTGTGTTTGACCTCTGAACTCATGAGAAACACATTCAATCGCCTTTTATAAACCACACAAGAACACTGCTGGAGTAAAATATATACCGTCCGGCAATCGCTGTGCGTTATTACATGAATATTTAGTAACAGCTGAAGAAGAGAAGCAGCAGAGCAGGCTTAAATGTCATAATATGTACTGCTGTGGTTTGTAACACTATGTCAGAATCATCATCATCATCGTCATCATTAAAAGCACTTAACACAAACAGAAGGAGCAGATGCAACACTCTCATTCTCACACTGATTCTACTGAAACACGTCCAGCATCCAGACACTGAAGGTATGATGATCATAGACTACAGAAAATACTGAATCACTCCACAATGATGCGACTAATATGAAAACATGTCGGAGTTCATCCGTCTTTAAAAAGTAAGCGTCCAGCGGCCGAGCTCTCGCCAACAGCATGACTGACAGGCGCCGGCCCCGCCCACTTCTGATCAGGAGGACAGCAGTTAACAATCTGTGTTAGTTAGTGTGCAGCAATGGGTTAAACTCAGCAGCATGAGCTCAAATCACACGCAGTCATGCAGCCCCGCCCCCTGTCATCAGCAGCCCCGCCCCCAATGGCATGCAGCCCCGCCCCCTGCCGGTCATGCTTTAATGTCACTGTGAAAGAGAGAGATTGACAGGTGTCAGTCAGTGATTGACAGCAGCGGTGAGTCTGCATTAAGGCATTGGGAAGGAATCAACAAAACAAGCAACGTAAAGCACCCAATCGCTGGAAGAAACGGCGGAGCAATACACATTTAAATAAACATCTTTTTGGTGCATTCAATGCATAGATATTAATGGAGAATAAAGAGTACAGATGAAAGAATGAAGACGGAACAGCACCCTAGACCAGTCTAAGAGCAAATAAAGCACTGTGTCAGTAACAACCCTTAAAATACTGCAAAAAACTCCTTTGAGTTTGTTCATTCATTAATGCTGATAGGTTATAGTGGGCTTGTCCGGATACCCCAATTGGTCAGATCAGTGGAGAGGCAGAGCATATTAAGAAAGGTAGGATGGGGGGTGGGGGGTGGAGTCGGGCATCCTGATTGGCTGCGGCGAGGGTTGCCGCGGCAGCGCTCTACCTGGCTGCGGTGGGCTGCACGTGGCCCGGATACGACCGGCGGGAGCTGGTGGCCTGTCTCTGACGCGCCAGGAAGGACTGACCCGAACCTGTGTTGGCCAGCCGGTCCTCAGCCGCCTTCTTCTGCAGCGCCATCCCCTGAACACACACAGATCATGAATGCTATAGCCCTTCATATGTGACACATCTATGACTGTGCTAAGTGTAAGTACACCACCTAGTGCACACTACACCTGTACTTAAGTTGTCTATAGGGGTGTGTGATATATCGTCTGCGATAATATTGCAATTGTTGTTTTAAAGATGTGCAATTTGACATTATTGAGTATATCTCAAAACCAAACAAAACACACCTACAGAGTGCACGCTTGCATTATATGATGCAGTCTAGTGGGTTAGCCTAGTGTACGCTCTTTCACTGCATGATTCAGTCTGTTAAATGCATTAAGAATGATCACTTATGGGGGTAGACAATGTATATATTTATATAATTTCATGTAGCCAATCAATATCATACGCAGAATGCAGTTTTTTTTCTCCAAAAATCAGCATGATTATAAATGTGGCATTGAATTTGTAGAACAGTTCAAAAAACAAGAAGTTGATATTAAAAGATTTAAGTTTTAGACACCATATTGGCTGTTTTGCACCATTTCAATGACACAAATATTTCTCAGCCAATATAGTAGGATCCCCCAAGGCTCTGTGTTGGCCCTTTATTGTTTTCTCTATATATGCTTCCTTTAGGCTCTATTTTTGAAAAGTGGCTTGTACTATCATTGCTATGCAGACGATACTCAACTTCATTTGCCCTGAAGCAAAACAAGCTCTTAGACTCCCTCTGTGCCTGTCTTTTTGATGAAAGTAAAGCAGATATCATTGTGTTGGCTCTTTTGAAGTCCCAGACATTTCTTATTAAAATGTTGGTGTTTTATCCTAAGTTAAATAAAAACTTGGGTGTCTTATTTGATAGTGGACTTGAATTTGATTTAGTTGTCAAATCATGTTTTTACCAACTAAGAGCGATGGCTAAAGTGAAGACTTTCTTTTAAGCACTTTGAAACTGCAATTCATGCATTTATTTCTTCTAGAATTGATTATTGTAATTGCAAACATATTACTCCTGTTTTAATGTCTTTACACTGGCTACCAGTCACTTTAGAATTGATTTTAATTTAAGTGCTTCTGTTTGTTTTTAAATGTTTAAATAGCCTCGCTCCCTCTTACCTTTCTGACTTGTTGAATGAACATCATCTGGTGAGAACACTTAGGTCTGCCAACCAGAGTTTGTTAACTGTTCCAAAGTCAAAATTAAAACTCAGGGGTGAACGACCTTTTGACATAGCTGCACCTAGACTTTGGAACCCTTTACCAATCCATATCAGAACTGCACCAACATTACATATCTTTATTTATCTCTTCACTAAGTCTACGACTTGTGTGGTTGTTTGTTGTTGTTTGCTTGGTTTGTATAATATATATGTATATATATATGTTTTTTTTTTTATCTTTTTAAAACATTGTTCAGTACAGTGGTCAACTGTGGAAACGGTTTTAATCTTTTGTTGCACTGTCCATACACTTCCTCTCTGACAGCCAGTTGTGACACATGTGTTTGAATAAATTAAGTATGCAGTCTGTTGCACAGCTTGTTCATTACTACACAAGCAACACATGACTCAGTGAACCCCTCCTCTGCATGTGCTGCGAGTTTAACATGCATGAGATGCATCTGTAAATTTGTTGTGACAAAAACGCAAATATCTTCCTGCAGTTTTTTACCCGAGTAAAAACTTGAGATTATCACGTAAGGTTATGTTCTCGTGACAGTGCTGATACGCACCATGTTGTACCAGGCAGATACAATCAGTTTCTCCTCCTGGTCTCTCTGAGACTTCGTCTTGTCGTACTCCTTCTGCACACAGAAACAGTACAGTCAGATGACCGAGTGTGTGTATGTGTGTTAGTGTGTGCGAGTGTGTTAGTGTGTGACCTCGAGTGAGTGAATCATCCTCTCTCGCTCCTGCAGCTGGTTCTTCAGAGCCTGAACCTCAGGAGCAGAACCCTGATTCTGTTTGGGGTCCAGCGTACGAATGACCTGCACACAGAAACTCAAAAAATCAACATCAACAGAACCATCAGCTTTACACACACATGCAGAAGAGTGTGTCAGACGTACACTTTTAGCCTTCTCCAGGTATTTCTTGTATCTCTCCTCCATCTGTTTCATATCTTCATCCTTCTTCTTCAGTGCATCTTCCAGCTCTTCAATCCTCTGAACTGAAACCAATCAACAAGCTCTCGTTTCACCACAATCTGCACAACTCTCACACACACTCACTCATTCACTCACTCTCACACACACACGCACTCACTAAAACGCACATACACACTTAAAGACACACTCACTCACTCACTCACTCAAATACACATACTCAAACACTTACTCTCACACACACGCACTCACTCACTCTCACACACTCACTCAGTCTCACACTCACTCCCTCACTCACACACGCTCTCAGACTCACATGCTCACTCACTCAATCACTTACTCTCTCACACACTGACTCACACTCACTCACTCAGTCTCACACTCACTCACACACGCTCTCATAGTATCACACTCGCTCACTCTCACACACACTGACTCTCTCACATGCTCACTCACTCACTCTTACAGTCTCACAGTCACTTACACTCTTAAACTCACTTATACACACACACACACACACACTCACTCAAGCCCCTTTAACACAGAAACTCAAGAAAATACACTGATAATGTGTCACGTGATTTGTCCCTGGATCGTTTGATTGTGGTTCATTCACACTGTCAGTGATTTTCCAGAATCTGTGTGTGCGTTCACACACATCCCATAAAGACACATGACATTATGATGTGATGTGTAATGTGACGCGTTCTGTTCCACTTAAGCTGGCGAAACGATCTCTCATTTTCAGCATGGATAGTGAGGAACCACCTGATCTCTGCTTCAATACAGTTTGCACATATTTTTCTGTTGCGAATCTGCCTTCAAGACACCCGGTAAAAGAGTTGCACAATAACATGTGTCATCACTACAACGTGCAGTGTGAAAGGGGCTTCACTCACTCACACACACACACACACACAGTCACATTCTTATATGATCCTCAGTGAGTCTTACTGCTGGAAGTGTGTTTGTTCTCCAGCTCTTCAATTGCTGCGCTCTTCTTCTGAAGCTCGTTATTGGCGTCCTTTAATTTGTCCCTGCAGACAAGAACAATTATATTTGTCCCTGCAGCACAGAAGCAGTCATCAGTAGCACAGGTATATTTGTAGCAATAGACAACAATACACTATATGGGTCAGAATTACAGATCTTTCTATTATGCTAAAAATCATTAGCATATTAAGTAAAGATCATGTTCCATGAAGATATTTTGTAAATTTCCTACTGTAAATATATCAAAACTTAATTAATTTACAATTTTAAAGATGATTTTCTCAATATTTATATTTTTTTACTTCCTCAAGATTCCAGATTTTCAAATAGTTGTATCTCAGACAAATATTGTCCTCCTAACAAACCATGCATTAATGGAAAGATTATTTATTTTATAAATCTCTGTCATTCATGTCATTCGTGAGTCTTATTGACGTCAGAGTAATTTTCTGCTGATACTCACAGATGTTCCTGACACTTCCTCTTCATCAGGACCGTCTGAAGCAGAAGCAGAGAGGTTAGAGTTCATCCAGCGTGTGCACACACACATACACACATGCCTCACGATGCAATAATACTCATGTGAAGCACTGCAGCGCCTCCTGCTGTACACCAACGGAACACATCCACATGAAGCCCTACACAGTGTGCACTTCTGAGTGTGTTGGAGAGGGGTTTTGGGGCACTACTCATGATGTGTTCGTGTGCCAGTGTCCAGCAGAGGATGCTGAAGAGCTTGTCCACAATCACACATCATCACAAAACACCATCAGCAATTCAACAATCAATACCAGAGCATATAAATGAACAAACGATTACATACTGAGCAAAATGTTCAAATCTGACTCTGAGCAAAACTAAATTGGTGAAAATAAAAAATACAATGTCCATTAAAACAAGATAGTCAGTGATTGACAATCAAAGTCCAGTGTGATCGAGACACATCAGATCATCAGATCAACACTCAGCATTCACCAAGCTCTCGTCTCATTCAGCAATAATCCCAGCAGAAACGGTCCATTAATCAGCAGACGGATCACACTCCTCTGATCATCAGCTGCAGAAGACACACCTGTGTGTGTGTGTGTTTGTGCGCATGCGATAGAGCCCAAAACAGTCGCAGAGCTGTATGATGCCTGACTGTACTCACAGTAAACTGAGAAAGATTTGATGCACAGACAGAAGAGAGCAAAGCCTGTTACCAACGACACACAGACGGATGATGGTCAGAATAAAGAAACGGAGACACACACTTCTGATGATGATGATGATGATGAAGGCATCACCCTCCGCACGCAGCCAGCCGGATGATCGATGGCGCACCTGGATCATGCTACATTATGAGTGACATCACAGAAACAGGTTAGTGAGGACAGGATCACGCCACAGAGACGAGCGTCAGGGTTAGTCAGATTTACGGGGGTCATGACATGAGAAACAGATTTGCCCTGATCTTTGTAGCATTAAAATATCCTGCAAGCTTCATAGCTTAAAACCTCCTCCTCATCATAAACAAAGCACTTATTTAATCGAGCTCCAAAAACAGTTATTTTTGGATCTGAGGGGCAAAATGATGTCATCTGTGTGCAGTCGTTTGCATAAACACGCCTCCAGAGCAAGACATAGACCAATAATCTGCTTCTCACCAGAGCCCCCCCCGCCCACCGGCATTCCCTCACTAACTGCTGACACTTGATCGCGCTGAATAAAAGTATCGCGTTACGTCAAAGGCTAACAGAAATCACTATTACTGTGCTATCTTGTCTGCCCTGGATACAGTTACAGATATGACTCTTTCATTAGGACAAATGCAGTAAAAGAACGTTGGTTTTGACACTTTTAGTTTAAACAGCTTGTTCAAGTCTCACATGCAATAGCGAGGGGGCACTGATACAGTTTCCTATGCAGTGACGTTAGCCAATCACAACCGCGGCTGATTACTGACAAGCCTTAAAAAACAGCAGAGGCCTAGAGTGAGCCGCGGCCTAGAGTGAGCCGCGGTCTAGAGTGAGCAGAGGCCTAGAGTGAGCCTTGGCCTAGAGTGAGCCGCGGCCTAGAGTGAGTGGAGGCCAAGAGTGAGTCGCGGTCTAGAGTGAGTGGAGGCCTAGAGTGAGCCTTGGCCTAGAGTGAGCCGCGGCCTAGAGTGAGCCGCGGCCTAGAGTGAGCCGCGGCCTAGAGTGAGCGGTGGCCTAGAGTGAGCCGCGGCCTAGAGTGAGTGGAGGCCAAGAGTGAGTCGCGGTCTAGAGTGAGTGGAGGCCTAGAATGGAGGTCTAGAGTGAGCCGCGGCCTAGAGTGAGTCGCGGTCTAGAGTGAGTGGAGGCCTAGAATGGAGGTCTAGAGTGAGCGGAGGTCTAGAGTGAGCCGCGGCCTAGAGTGAGCCGCGGTCTAGAGTGAGCAGAGGCCTAGAGTGAGCGGCGGCCTAGAGTGAGCGGCGGCCTAGAGTGAGCGGCGGCCTAGAGTGAGCGGCGGCCTAGAGTGAGCAGAGGTCTAGAGTGAGTGGTGGCCTAGAGTGAGTCGCGGTCTAGAGTGAGTGGAGGCCTAGAATGGAGGTCTAGAGTGAGCAGAGGTCTAGAGTGAGCGGCGGCCTAGAGTGAGTCGCGGTCTAGAGTGAGTGGAGGCCTAGAATGGAGGTCTAGAGTGAGCGGAGGTCTAGAGTGAGCCGCGGCCTAGAGTGAGCAGAGGCCTAGAGTGAGCAGAGGCCTAGAGTGAGCCGCGGTCTAGAGTGAGCCGCGGTCTAGAGTGAGCAGAGGCCTAGAGTGAGCAGAGGTCTAGAGTGAGCAGAGGTCTAGAGTGAGCGGTGGCCTAGAGTGAGTCGCGGTCTAGTGTGAGCCGCGGCCTAGAGTGAGCCGCGGCCTAGAGTGAGCCGTGGACTAGAGTGAGCCGCGGCCTAGAGTGAGTGGTGGCCTAGAGTGAGCCGCGGCCTAGAGTGAGTGGTGGCCTAGAGTGAGTGGAGGCCTAGAGTGAGTCGCGGTCTAGAGTGAGCCGCGGCCTAGAGTGAGCCGCGGCCTAGAGTGAGCAGAGGCCTAGAGTGAGCAGAGGTCTAGAGTGAGCGGCGGCCTAGAGTGAGCGGCGGCCTAGAGTGAGCCGCGGCCTAGAGTGAGCCGCGGCCTAGAGTGAGTGGAGGCCTAGAGTGAGCCGCGGCCTAGAGTGAGTGGTGGCCTAGAGTGAGCCGAGGCCTAGACTGGAGGTCTAGAGTGAGCCGCGGCCTAGAGTGAGTCGCGGTCTAGAGTGAGTTGAGGCCAAGAGTGAGTCACAGTCTAGAGTGAGCCGCGGCCTAGAATGGAGGTCTAGAGTGGGCGGAGGCCTAGAGTGAGCGGAGGTCTAGAGTGAGCCGCGGCCTAGAGTGAGTGGTGGCCTAGAGTGAGCCGCGGCCTAGAATGGAGGTCTAGAGTGAGTGGAGGCCTAGAGTGAGTCGAGGCCTAGAGTGAGTCGAGGCCTAGAGTGAGTCGCGGTCTAGAGTGAGTGGAGGCCTAGAGTGAGCCTTGGCCTAGAGTGAGTGGTGGCCTAGAGTGAGCCGCTGTCTAGAGTCAAAAACTCAGGCAATTTGATAATACCTAGAATATCAAAATCAACTGCAGGCGGCAGATCCTTTTCCTATTTGGCGCCCAAACTCTGGAATAACCTACCTAACATTGTTCGGGAGGCAGACACACTCTTGCAGTTTAAATCTAGATTAAAGACCCATCTCTTTAACCTGGCATACACATAACATACTAATATGCTTTTATTATCCAAATCCGTTAAAGGATTTTTAGGCTGCATTAATTAGGTAAACCGGAACCGGAAACACTTCCCATAACAACCTATGTACTTGCTACATCATTAGAAGAATGGCATCTACGCTAATATTTGTCTGTTTCTCTCTTGTTCCGAGGTCACCGTGGCCACCAGATCCAGTCTGTGTCCAGATCAGAGGGTCACTGCAGTCACCCGGATCCAGTACGTATCCAGACCAGATGGTGGATCAGCACCTAGAAAGGACCTCTACATCCCTGAAAGACAGCGGAGGCCAGGACAACTACAGCCCCAGATACAGATCCCCTGTAAAGACCTTGTCTCAGAGGAGCACCAGGACAAGACCACAGGAAACAGATGATTCTTCTGCACAATCTGACTTTGCTGCAGTTTGGAATTGAACTACTGGTTTCGTCTGGTCAGAGGAGAACTGGCCCCCCAACTGAGCCTGGTTTCTCCTAAGGTTTTTTTCTCCATTCTGTCACCGATGGAGTTTCGGTTCCTTGCCGCTGTCGCCTCTGGCTTGCTTAGTTGGGGACACTTCATCTACAGCGATATCGTTGACTTGATTGCAAATAAATGCACAGACACTATTTAACTGAACAGAGATGACATCACTGAATTCAATGATGAACTGCCTTTAACTATCATTTTTGCATTATTGACACTGTTTTCCTAATGAATGTTGTTCAGTTGCTTTGACGCAATGTATTTTGTTTAAAGCGCTATATAAATAAAGGTGACATTGACAGAGTGAGCCGCGGCCTAGAGTGAGTGGAGGCCTAGAGTGAGCCGCGGCCTAGAGTGAGTGGTGGCCTAGAGTGAGTGGAGGCCTAGAGTGAGTGGAGGCCTAGAGTGAGTCGCGGTCTAGAGTGAGCCGCGGCCTACAGTGAGCCGCGGCCTACAGTGAGCCGCGGTCTAGAGTGAGTGGAGGCCTAGAGTGAGCAGAGGCCTAGAGTGAGCCTTAGCCTAGAGTGAGTGGTGGCCTAGAGTGAGCCGCTGTCTAGAGTGAGCAGAGGCCTAGAGTGAGCCTTAGCCTAGAGTGAGTGGTGGCCTAGAGTGAGCCGCGGTCTAGAGTGAGCCGCGGCCTAGAGTGAGTCGCGGTCTAGAGTGAGTGGAGGCCTAGAGTGAGTCGCGGTCTAGAGTGAGCAGAGGCCTAGAGTGAGCAGAGGTCTAGAGTGAGCAGCGGCCTAGAGTGAGCCTTGGTCTAGAGTGAGTGGTGGCCTAGAGTGAGCCGCGGTCTAGAGTGAGTGGAGGCCAAGAGTGAGTCGTGGTCTAGAGTGAGCCGCGGTCTAGAGTGAGTGGAGGCCAAGAGTGAGTCGTGGTCTAGAGTGAGTGGAGGCCTAGAATGGAGGTCTAGAGTGGGCGGAGGCCTAGAGTGAGCGGAGGTCTAGAGTGAGCCGCGGCCTAGAATGGAGGTCTAGAGTGGGCGGAGGCCTAGAGTGAGCGGAGGTCTAGAGTGAGCCGCTGTCTAGAGTGAGCCGCGGCCTAGAATGGAGGTCTAGAGTGAGCCGCGGCCTAGAGTGAGCCGCGGTCTAGAGTGAGTGGAGGCCAAGAGTGAGTCGTGGTCTAGAGTGAGTGGAGGCCTAGAATGGAGGTCTAGAGTGGGCAGAGGCCTAGAGTGAGCGGAGGTCTAGAGTGAGCCGCGGCCTAGAGTGAGCCGCTGTCTAGAGTGAGCCGCGGCCTAGAGTGAGTGGAGGCCAAGAGTGAGTCGTGGTCTAGAGTGAGTGGAGGCCTAGAATGGAGGTCTAGAGTGGGCGGAGGCTAGAGTGAGCGGAGGTCTAGAGTGAGCCGCTGTCTAGAGTGAGCCGCAGCCTAGAATGGAGGTCTAGAGTGAGCCGCGGCCTAGAGTGAGCCGCGGTCTAGAGTGAGTGGAGGCCAAGAGTGAGTCGTGGTCTAGAGTGAGTGGAGGCCTAGAATGGAGGTCTAGAGTGGGCGGAGGCTAGAGTGAGCGGAGGTCTAGAGTGAGCGGAGGTCTAGAGTGAGCCGCGGCCTAGAGTGAGCGGAGGTCTAGAGTGAGCCGCAGCCTAGAATGGAGGTCTAGAGTGAGCCGCGGTCTAGAGTGAGTGGAGGCCGCTAAATCACCATCACCTGCTTTCAAATGGAGCGGCACTTAATAGACAGAGCCGTAGATCACTGACAAGCTACGCAATATGACAAGCTACATAGTGATGTACGGCTCTGTCTGCCGCTCCATTTGAAAGCAGGTGATGGTGATTTAGCGCTAATCACGGAACCAGATTTACTGACTAGATGCACATGATCATATCGTTAGATATCGCCCAGCCCTATTGGGCGGCATTATGCAAATATTCCCACATCGTGACGTAGAGATGTAGGGGCGTGTTTGAACGAGATGTTTTAGGGGGGTGTGGACAAGTCTTAACTTTTATAAAGAATATCTCTTTGGATTTGAGACTTTAGTCTTTGGAACTTTACAGATCTTCTTTATGCACCAAGAGCTTGTAACACTCCAAAGAGAAAGAAATAATTGCAATCGCATCATATGACCCCATTAAGGTACACGCCCCTTAAAACAGACGGTTTTAGACAGAGCGCCAGAATGAGGGTTGAAAATAATATTTTTTCACATATATTTACTTTTGTGTGTGTGTGCAAAAAAAACTATTAACATTATAAGTAAACCTCAAGGAATATGTTAAAATAATATAAATCCATGTCATGTCCCCTTTAAATGTGCTGTCAACAGAGAGCATGACAAACATCATGCAGGAGGAAGAAGACATGCAGAGAGAAGGAACCTGCGACTGTGCTCTGCCAATCATACAGCACACCGAAGTCCAGTGCGAACATATGAGAAGAGCTTGTGTGTGTCACAGATCACGTGAACGTGTGTCACTATCTTGATTGTGATGAAGAACAGATACTAGGATCACGCTCAAGTGCTGAATGAAACCTGAAGACCTTCAGGAAAAACACACACGCTCCTCTCTCCTCTCAGTCAGACGTTCAGAAAATCTGCTGCAGCTCTGGATGATCTACAGGATCTTTCTGCACTGCTCTCTCTGAGACGCTGCTAGTTAATTACGATTATCGAATCATTGAGTTTTATCACACATCACATTTAATCTCTATTTGGACTGGAGTGCAAATCTACTGGAATCTTATGATCACAACCCAATTCCAAAACTATTCTTAATCTACAAAGTCTTATTAATGAGTTTACTGACTTTTAATGTTTTTTTTTTTATTTTTTTGTTGAATTGCCTAAATGATTGTAAATAATCAAAACAACTGTTAATTACATTAATTTCACATCATAAAATCATTCAGAGATGCAAGTGTTTTTAAACAAGCTCAAAGTATGCTTTTTTCTGATAGGAGCAGCTCAGGTTTGTAGGACTCTTCTCGTTTGTGAATATCTGCTGCTTTGGTCTCTTCAGGATTTTTATGTTGGCAGAGTGAAAATAGTGGTGTGTGTGGATGTGAATCTGTGTTTCTGAACTGTGGTGATGAGATGTGATCACGATCTTACGGCTCGGTCACATTCAGATCAACAGATTAAACACTGGACTCACATCATCTTCTGCTTTGGATCCGTGTTCCTGAAGAGACTTCTGCAGCTCCTCCACCTGAGACTGACCCTCCAGCAGCCTCTGGTTCACCAGCCTACACACACACACACACACACACACACACACACACACACACACACACACACACACACACACACAGAGTTCAGGTTGTCTGAATACAGAACAGCTTTACTCAGGAATCAGGATCCATTATTCATTTCAGGGTGTGTAGAACCTTTTGAGAGAGAAATTCAAGCACTTTTCAATGACTTTCAAGCATTCACCATTATAACCTGTAGATGGCAGCAGAGGAGGAATAACTGGCTTAGTTATTTACAATTTTTCCTTTATATTTTGAAATGATGAAATCACTATTACAAAATATCAAAATCATCAAGAAATTGGATTTTTTTCAGAGTTTTGCACTCTTTTGTGTA
>NC_081759.1:242500-250000 GCF_963082965.1 Carassius carassius | reverse complement strand
GCGCTCAGTGTGTGTGTGTGTGTGTGTGTGTGTGTGTGTGTGTGTGAGCAGAGCTGCACCTGTCTCTTGTATGTCTCCAGCTGCGCTCAGTGTGTGTGTGTGTGTGTGTGTGTGTGTGTGTGTGTGAGCAGAGCTGCACCTGTCTCTTGTATGTCTCCAGCTGTGCTCGAGCGGCGTGGGCCTTGCGCAGATCTTCCTCCAGTGTCACGGTGTTCTGCATGTAGCTGGTGTTCTTCTCCTCCAGCAGCTTCACCTGCCGCCTCAGATCACCCAGATCCTCCAGCTTCTTCTTATACACCTCCACCTGCGCCTCCAGCTTCGACACCTTATCAGACGAGTGCCTGACACACACACACACACACACACGTTCGTGACTCATGCTCAGCGCTGGCTCTCTGTGAGCTCAGGTCTGTCTCTCACCTCAGCACGTCCATCTCATCTTTGAGCGACTGCGCCTCCTCGGCCAGAGACGTCAGCTCCTCATTCTGACCTCTGACCTCCATCAGCTCCTTCTCCAGCTCCTCACAGCGGATGCGGTAATCATCTTTAGCCGCTTCCAATCTGACACACACAGACACAATAACGTGCTGTCAATCACACACCTGATCATCTCAAATATATTCACATCAGTATTTCACAACAAATGAACATACACTATATGGACAGAAGTATTGGAAGCCCCTTCTTTAGAACAGATAAAGGCACTTCCAAAACTGGAAATGAAGATGGAAACATAATTCATGTATTTAAAACTTGTATTTGCATCTCTGTTGCATCAGTTTTGGAAGTGTCCAAAAGTCATCAGTTTCTGGATCGAGGTCTGTGTTTAAAGTCACAGCAGACCAGTCAAGTTCTTCCACACTGACTCGATCAATCACTTCTTTCTGAACCTTGTCTTATACACAGAGCCACTGTCAGGATAGAATATAAGACTCCTGTCCAAACCATTGCTGTGAAATCAGAAGCACACAGTTCACTAGAGTATCATTATAAGATTTGAACTCATGGAAATTACTAAAGTAGTCAAACCTGCTCATTAGAAGGGGTGCCAATACTTTTGGCAATATGTATATATGTATATATATATATATATATATATGTATATATATATATATGTATATATATATATATATATATATATATATATATATATATATATATATATATATATATATATATATATATATATATATATATATATATATATATATATATATATATACAGTACAGACCAAAAGTTTGGGCACATCTTCTCATTCAAAGAGTTTTCTTTATTTTAATGACTATGAAAATTGTAGAGTCACACTGAAGGCATCAAGGGCTATTTGAGCAAGAAGGAGAGTGATGGGGTGCTGCGCCAGATGACCTGGCCTCCACAGTCACCGGACCTGAACCCAATCCAGATGGTTTAGGGGTGAGCTGGACCGCAGACAGAAGGCAAAAGGGCCAATAAGTGCTAAGCATCTCTCGGGGAACTCCTTCAAGACTGTTGGAAGACTATTTCAGGAGACTACCTCTTGAAGCTCATCAAGAGAAAGCCAAGAGTGTGCAAAGCAGTAATCAAAGCAAAAGGTGGCTACTTTGAAGAACCTACAATATGACATATTTTCAGTTGTTTCACACTTTTTTGTTAAGTATATAATTCCATATATAATTCCACATGTGATAATTCATAGTTTTGATGCCTTCAGTGTGAATCTACAATTTTTATAGTCATGAAAATAAAGAAAACTCTTTGAATGAGAAGGTGTGTCACACATATACACACATACAGGGCTCGACATTAAGCTTTTACATGTTCCTTTGAACAAGTAAATCAGTCATTCACTTGTCAGAGTAAAAAAGTTACTTGTCCGGGGACATAAAAGGTGTTTTATTTTTTTGTATTCATTGATTGATTTTTATTCTGAAGCAATAGCACGTGTGTGATATTTGCCTTAAATTGATTGCAATTACACTTTTTAATTTTATGAAGGACAATATTTTCTAAACCTGATTAAATGTACATGTCACCATTTACGTCAAATTCTTTAATACATTAAACAAGCATAATAAGACACTATATGGTTGTTACTATCCAATTGAAATCAGTAACAAACTCCATCTTTCCACTGCAGAGGAAACACAGAAGCTGGATCGAAAGTGCCATTTAGATGTTTTTTTTTTATTTATTTTAGTCATTAAGCAGATGCTTTTATCCAGAGCGACTTACAAATGAGGACAATAGAAATGTATTTACTCAGACTGTTTAATGAAGATAAGAGGTTCCATAAATTCATTTACTAAATTGCAAATGCATAAATAATGTTATTAGACTAATGTTTTACTTTTTTTGACATACAATTAAGAAATGTTGGAAAAATGTAATAATATTTTTAAATATGAATTTAAACCACCAGTAGGCAAGTCACTGTCTTAATGAGTGAATCATTGATTCAACTGATTCATTCAAACGGCTGATTCATTCAATAATTGAGCAAGTGACTGTCTTTATAAATGGCTCACTGAACCATTGACTCATTCAAAAATGCTGAATCATTCAGTAATGAAAGTAATGTTCAGTAATGTTGTGTGTTGCTCCGAGATGCGCGACTGTTCTGCCATGGCTTAGTTTAGAACTATTTTTGTTAGTGAAATGGAGCAAAAACGATTCATAATCGGTCTAAAAATGTAAGTCTGTTAATATTACTTATTTAACTAAAGTTGTATAAAATCAATATAAAATTTTCAATCATGCTGAAAGTTGGGAAAACATGTCTCTTTGTTGTGTGAGGTTGCGTATATAGAATATTTATCTTTTTTCTACCACAGTATGCTTGTTCATGTTTGTTTCTTTTAGGGATGGGCGTTTTCTGCAAATAATCACATTCGAATATTTGAGCTCACAAAAAAACGAATATTCGAACATTCGTTTATTTAAATTAAGTTTAATGAGACAGACGTTATTTTTCAGCAACATTTATTGTTTCCGTCATTTTGAACAAGCTTACACACAATAAGCTTGAACATTACACATCGTGTTTTGTAGCTGAAAACCTTTAACAATGCGTGCAAACAAACAAAAGTACAGATTAAAAGCAAAAAAAAAAAAGTGAACAAAGAAAAAACGTAAAGCAGCCTGCAGCAATTAGGCTATTGTAGACCGTAGCCTACACTTAACTTTGAAACTTTTAAACTGTCAGCAAATCTTTTTTGCTTTTTCTTCTATTGTTTTACATGTTCTTGTTAAGAAACACGGGCATTTAAACATGATCGGGGGAAAGTCGGCTCCTTAGTCTGTTAACAATAAGGCCGGCCGCGGAGAAAACACGCTCTGACGACACAGACGTAGGTGGGACTCACAAATAACGGTGTGCTAAGCGAATACATTTTGTGAAGCGCTTCGTGTTTTGGTTTCACCACTGAATGGGATCCTCATCTGGAGGAATACATGGCTCCAGCAAGAACTGTTCCCACTCGTCTCGGCTGGACTCTCTGTAATCATCGCTGAAGAACTGCCTCAGCCTTTTCCGACGAGTGGGCATTGCATCCTCTTCATCGTGGCGACTGCATCCGCACCACTCGCATCAAGGAAAATGTTCTGATAATGTTCAAAAAAATTTTTTTTCTTACTTCTCTCATGTTTTCATCGAGAAACCTGAGATGTTTGTGCCGAGGGTCTAGGGCAGAACCGAGAAGAGGAGTTTTCACTGCATTCTCCGTTAGTGGCGTTTATTCGTTGCTTGAGAGATGCCGCAACAATGTTCTTGGATCACTTTCTGTGATTCTCCACGGCATATTTGAAGTACTGTAGAAGACCGCAGTTCTTAGGGCCGGTTCAAATATCGCGTCTTTTGCACGCTCAAGTTCGTTATCTTCGGTGAGACGCACCCGCTTTTTCCAGGCGCGTCCGCACCGCATCGAGTTAAAAACATCTCAACTTTTCAGAATGCTGCAAGCGCACCGCAGGTCATGTGACAATAACTAAACATTCAGCTTCATCCTCTCCTGTAACAACGTTGAAAGCTCAGCCAAGATGAAGGAACAGCTGATCATAGCTGTATATGGATTGCCATTTTGAAATAAATTTAGTAGCAGAGCTACTGCAAGCGATTTTTTTTGTGCTGCAAATCCATTTATCCAATTTCCGCGTCTTCATGGAGAGAGCACGTCATTGTTGCTTAGCAATGGCAGACGCCTCAGGAGCGCTTCTGCACGAGCGCTTCTGGAAAGGAGAAAGCGGCGCGACTAGCATTTTCCACGTGTTTTTAGGCGCGATATGTGAATGGCCCCTTATTCATTCATTAATTATTTTTTGCTTGCATACATCTTCAAATATGCCATGGAGAATCACAGAAAGTGACCAAATTAGGTTTTATTGTTAACTTTTTTTTTTTTTTTTGCGAAATTCGAAATATCATTTTTATTTATCGAATAATTAGAGCAGAACGAATATTCGAATGTTCGACTATCCGTGCAACCCCTAGTTTCTTTGTGTGTGCTGTTGATTTATCTGTGAGTCAGACCGGCTGCACGAGCCTCAACAGACAACAACTTCTTGCTACTGGGGTTCCTCAAGGCTCAGTACTTGGACCACTTCTCTTCTCCATCTACATGACGTCATTAGGATCTGTCATTCAGAAGCATGGCTTTTCTTAGCACTGCTACGCTGATGACACCCAACTCTAATTCTCAGCTGTTCGCATTTCAGCCTGTCTGAGTGACATCTCTAGCTGGATGAATGACCATCACCTTCAGCTCAACCTTATGAAGACAGAACTCCTGGTGATTCCAGCTAACCCATTGCTTCATCACAACTTCTCTATACAGCTGGGCTCATCAACCATTACTCCTTCCAGGACAGCCAGAAACCTAGGAGTTGTGATGGATCATCAGTTAAGCTTCACAGACCACATTGCTACAACTACCCGGTCCTGCAGGTTTGCCCTATACAACATTAGGAAGATTAGACCCTTCCTGTCAGAGCAAGCCACCCAACTTCTTGTCCAAGCTCTTGTTCTCTCCAGACTGGACTATTGTAATGCTCTCCTGGCTCTTCCTGTGTGTACTGTCAAGCCTCTGCAATTGATCCAGAATGCAGCAGCGAGGGTTGTCTTCAATGAGCCAAAGAAAGCTCACGTTACTCCGCTCCTCATCAGGTTACACTGGCTACCAGTAGCTGCTCACATTAAATTCAAGGTACTGATGCTTGCCTACAAGACCACCACTGGCACGGCACCAACTTACCTAAACTCACTAATTCAAACTTATGTGCCCTCCAGAAGTTTGCGCTCTGCAAGTGAACGACATTTTGTGGTGCCATCCCAAAGAAGTTCAAAATCACTCTCACGGACCTTTTCCTGGACTGTGCCCAGCTGGTGGAATGACCTCCAGATCTCAATTCATACAGCTGAGTCTTTACTCATTTCCAAAAACCATCTAAAAGACACTTATTTTTCGCCAGCATTTAACCAACTAATACTAGTTTTCTTTTCTTGTCTTTCATTTTCTTATATTTTAAAAAACCACCTAGCTATGTGTTCTGTACTAGACTAACTGAGACTTGTCATGGCACTTGTATACTGTTGTTGTTCTCTTGTTGTCTGATTGCTTCTATTGTTCTCATTTGTAAGTCGCTTTCGATAAAAGCATCTGCGAAATGATTAAATGTAAATGTAAATATAACTGATGCGACCTTGATACGGTCAATACTTTATCCGTTATTAGTCACCGTTTACACTGAAAGTAATAAAATCAGAATCACTCTTGCCAAAGTTTCGGTGCCGCCCTAGTTATTGTTTTTAATTAAAATTTTAAACAGGTTACTTCTCCGGTCAGGTAAGTACAATTCTCTTTCATTTGCCCCTTCACAAAATCCACTTGTCCCGGACAGGCATTAATATCGAGCCCTGATATATATATATGTTTTTGCCTTACAATAATGAAATTTCATTTTTGATTTAGTTCACGAAGATGTCATTTTTAAATGTACAAATCTTAATCAAGTTTTCCTCAGATGGAGATGAAAGCCTGTGTTCAATCAGACTGTGATTCCCGTGATATAACAAGCAACAGAATGAATGTGTGAAGTACAGCTCAGTGCGAGAGATCCCGAAGCCCTTTGTGAGGTGATCCCGTGATGATATCTGTACCTCCACTGGAGCCGAGACGGCAGAGACACACACTGCCAGCTCAGCTGAGACTCGTCCAGAGCGCTCGTCCTGTCATTACACAGCACACAGGCCGGTCATTACAGCGCTGACCCCACAGCAGATCAGCAGAAGCACAGGACTGAAGCGCTGGGGTCACACAGGACACTCGCTCAAGGCTAACATCTCAGGGCCAGGTTTAATAAACAGGGCAGATTATATTAAAGAACACCGACCCAAGCACTAGCAGAGCTGATGCTCATCAGGTGCGGCACAGGCACTAAATAGTTAATGCCACAAATACCAGTTATTTAATCTGAATACTCTCTTCACATAAATGTTGTGTCGGAACGTGAAACTCCTACAAATGCATATTCAATAGCTGTCCAGTCTCCTCATGTTTATTTCAAATCAATAATGCACTGCTTTAATAACAATGAAACCGTGTGTTAGATTAGAGTTAAGAGGCTTTTAATCTTCAGAGCTCTGGAACAAGCACCCGAGAGAGCGATCAATAATCTCCTGGAGTTCAAGCAGAAAGACTTGACTGGACCACAGCCGCGGTCTGCTCTCGGAGATCTACACGATCAGTTCAGATTCTTATCCACAGACATTTATTCTGGCTCTCTTTCTGCTGCTGAATACCATGAACAAAAATCAGCCAGCTACTTAAACACTGGACTCGAGTAAGAGCTGACAGACAACTAAACTAAATCTGATGCAATTTATGATTCATGAATGAATGATTCAAAGATTCACTCATTTCATTACTGGATGAATCAGTGTTTTTGAATGAATCTCTTGAATGAATGATTCAAAGACTAAATTTTTTTTTTACTGCCTTTTTTCCAACCTAAAAAATAAAAAAATGAATAATGTACACACTGGAATTGATAGGCGGAACTGAATGTTTAATTTTCATCTGTTTTTTATTAATTGTTTTGTCATCTGTCCCCATCAAAACGCTTGTTACGGATGCACAAATGCAGTGATGCGCGAGTCAATGTATAAACAACCCGCACCGACCGATGTTTTCAACTAACCCGCCAACTCGGACCACAAAAAAAAGAAAAGGAAAATATTTTACCCGACCCACTTCCTGACCTGCATTTAAGTAGTAAATGCGTCGCCCCTTTATATTAATTTAATTACTTAAATAGCCTACAGGATAATAAGCGTTATGACCACACACATAAGGTTTGCCACAGAGAACCGGTTAAAGTAATGATTATGAATGTGTCTAAATTAGCAAGGAGACATTTAATTGTTTAGTAATAAACTGGTGTTTTCTGTGTCGCTGCTAAGATGAAGTTGATGATGTGGACTCGCCATGAACGCCACATTTCATATGGATTACATAATCAGAGAGTAA
>NC_081759.1:222500-235000 GCF_963082965.1 Carassius carassius | reverse complement strand
TCATAACTGCATAAGTGCATCATGCAGCGGTCTGACTCTACACTCAAGCGAAGCTGCGGTCACGTTCATGAGGTCGCTTGCACTGAACTCTGGGTAGTTGTGCTGCAGGATGGATCTATCAGTGTGTAACGATATCAAGCACTACAATCATCTGATTGGCCCATGGAGGCGTCTACTGTTGCCATGGGAACACAGGAGGAGTTAGGATTAGTCTACAGGGTTACAGCACTGAACACACACACACACACACACACACACACACACACTATTACACACTAGGGGTTGCACGACTAGTGATTTCTGCAAGTCGTTTTCTTATTTTTTTTTTTAAAACTCGAGTTACTCGACTACTCGTGGTTCATGTTACTATAAATGAAACTATATTAAATGGTTCTTATCAATAAACGTGTATTCAGAGCTTTATGCAACAATTAGCTACATATGTAAACTTTATAATTCTGACATTACATATTTACATTTTTGTTACAGCCAGTATTTGTATCTGTAACAATCACGACATTTTTCGTATCTGCATACAAATACAACGTCTTTTTTTCATAGTTATCACTGAACAAGTATGCCGTGTTAAACTAAAATTATTAATTTCTAAAATAATATTTATCATGCAAGCAGAAAGATGTCATGACAAACGTTTAGCAATCATTTGAACTCGACTGAATCAATTCAATGCGCACATTTTCATTACATTAACTCTTTAAGCAAGTTTTAATGTTAAGTGAACTTCACTAAACAAATGTGCGTGTGCCGCGCAAACCAGCAAAAGATAAAGATGCAAACATGTAGGCCAAATAGAGAATGTATCCATATCTAAGCTGATTATTAGCCTGCTCTCGAGAGAACTGCTTTGGTTTTTGAGAGACTGACGTGCATCGCAGCTGTTTGATTGGTGAGCGCGCTGTGCTTATTCATTCATTCATATATCGTAGCCTAATGTGTAAATCATTGCCTTTTAAATATATATATATACACAATAGATTCTTACCAAGCTCTGATTTCTGACAGATGCACGGAGAGACAACAGCAATGCTGTGTTTGATTGCGTTCTTTTCATTCATAAAGTTTACATTCATTCACTTCATTCTCTATTGCGTGACTTTAGAGGTCTGTGTATAATATTGCGCTGATCCCCGGCTCAACTGTCATCTAGCAAACACCGGACTGTGTCAGCTTCAGCCGAGTACTCAGGAAGAATTATTCCTTTACCGTCGTTCATTTTTGAAGCCATTATCCGTGCCCTTCCGAATAAAGTATTCTGCTTCGAGCACACCCCTAATAATTACATTACATATTTTAATTTTACATGCATCATAGATAAGGTCATGGAAAGTAACAGCTACACGCAATACTGTAATCCTAAAATCCACATCGTACTTACAAACTCTATTGTTACTGCATGCTCGAGTAGTCGATTGTTTCCGACAGCGCCGACTAGTGGTTGAAGTAATCAATCACTCGACTAGTCTATGCAAGCCCTGTTACACACACACACACACACACACACACTATTACACACACACACGCAGGCCCTGCACACTAATTAGGGATGTTATCAAGCAGACAGAAAACTCTGGATGTAAAAACAGCGAAGGGTGAGAGCAGAAGAAAAGAAAGACATTTACCCTCTCTTCTAGATCAACACATTCTAACCTCAGTCTATCTCTCTCCTCTTGGACGAGGTACGCCTTCGGAAGCAAGGCAGAGGAGGAGAGGTTACACACACACACAGATCACACACACACACCGCAGTCAGAGAGGAGAGAACGTGCTTTTCCTGCACACAGCTGATCCCTGCATCACTTACTGACCAGACATCTGCTGATAATAACTACAGGATGTGAAGTGACCCTCAGTAGTGAGGTTCTGCTGTGGAGATGCGGATCAGGTCGTGTATTACAGAATATTTCTTAATTTAAGATATGATACCATAAATTAGGATTTTTCACAAATCCGTACTACAGAAGCAAGTTTTAACTTGATCAGGGATTCTGATCATGTCTCACACAGACACGGAAAAACATATCTATAGAGAGCGAAAGGTCTAGTTTAAAATAAACCAGTTCAAATGAAAACCAAATATTGTTAGATGAGGTATGAAACATGCTTACACTACTCTCTTAAACCCAGAGAGCACTAGTGGATCCATACATCACTAAAACATTAGAGCGTTTCCCCGACACATTCATCATCATTTCTTCTGGCAAGCTTTATGAGTGTGCTTGAACACTTATGAGGCACCTAAAGCACATTATAATGATTTTAATGGTTTCTTAATAAACGAAATGCTTCACTACTTGTCGACCGGAAACATCTTTAGCGTCTGGCAGCCCTAGTCTTACACAATCAGATCTTAGACGATGATGACGGGCCACATCTTATGGGTTGTTTTCTCTCCACGATAAGAATTAGTCTTGGCTGGATAATAATGATAAAGTCTAGCTGGATGTGTGTGTAACTCGCCCCAGACTCGTGTCCGCACCTGCATGTCCAGCTCGTGACACCTCTGAGCGATCTCCTCTTTAGTGGCCAGAGCGTCGTTCAGATCCTCCACCGTCTTCTTCAGCTAGCGAGAGGAACACACACAGACACACACACACACGTCACACAAACCCAGCGCTGCAGTCATCACATCATCAGACTCCTGAGGAGCACAAGCTACCTGTCGGTCCAGATCGACGAACGAGTCGCTTCCTGAGGACACGGGCGTCTCTTTACTCATCAGCTGTGGGAACAACACACACACACACACACACACACACATCACACACAGTGCTGGACAAACCATCAGAACACCAGTGTGTCCAGCAGAGACAGTACTGACCTCCTGGATGGCCGTCATGACCACGTGCTGCACAGACTCCTCCATCATCATGATGGTCTGGATATATTCTGGAGACAAGATCACACAATCACAAACCCCATAGAGTCTAACGACTGACCGTCGAGACCCTGCTGACCGCTCGTGTGCTGCACGATCAACAGCTCAGCTCAACTAAATATCGTCACAGTCATTGCTATTTATTATTATGATATACAGTGAACTGGTTTTCATCAGCTTTTATTTGGGTCTGAATATGTTTTTACATTTACAGTGTATACAAATAACAAAAGTTGGGGGGAAATGCCTACTTGTCAACATACTAACCCACCAGTAGGTGGCGGTAAGTCACTTAATGAGTGAGTCACTGATTCAACTGATTCGTTCAAAACACCGAATCATTCAGAAACAGTGTTTGGAGAATGTGCCATACTTCGGCTGTGATCCTTGTTTGGAACTATATTTGTCAGTGAAACAGAACAAAACAGCAAACACTTGTGTCTAAAGTGTAACTTATCCACTTGACTACTTTAATGACCTAAAATCAATGTGACGTGTGCAATCATGAGAATATTCAGCAAAATAGCTCCCTTGTCACGGCATGTTACTGAACTATATCATGTTATAAATAAACCACACATTCTGAACTTATACCTCCGTGTGTTTATGTGTTGGGGGGAGGGGCACATTTTTTTTCATTCTTTCTAATGATTGGTCCGTCACACTGGATACATTTTTAGCGGTAAGGTGACCAAAAATATTTAAGACCCATTGAATCTTAATTTATGAAATTTTAAGAATTTTTATGACCTGTGGACACCCTGTGCATCTTTAGCCTCCTAAACACACACACACACACACACACACATACACATACACACACACACACACACATACACACACACACACACACAAACACACACACACACACAGACACACACACATACAGAGACACACACACACACATACACACACACACACACACACATACACACAGAGACACACACACACACACACAGACACACACACACACACACACACACATACAGAGACACACACACACACACACACACACACACATACACACACACACACACACACACATACAGAGACACACACACACACATACAGAGACACACACACACACATACAGAGACACACACACACATATACAGAGACACACACATACAGAGACACACACACACACACATACAGAGACACACACACACACACATACAGAGACACACACACACACAGAGACACACACACACACACACATAGAGACACACACACACACACATACAGAGACACACACACACACACACACATACAGAGACACACACACACACACATACAGAGACACACACACACACACATACAGAGACACACACACACAGAGACACACACACACATACAGAGACACACACACACACACATACACACACACACATACAGAGACACACACACAGAGACACACACACACACACACACACACATACAGAGACACACACACACATACAGACACACACACACACACACATACAGAGACACACACACACACCCTGCTTCTGTTCACAGTTGACCGCGCAGCCCAGGATGAGCTGCAGCATTCGGCCCAGTTCTGCTGCGTCTGAGTGCTCTGCGATGAGACTGACGTCTGGAAGAGTGAAGTCATTGATCTGCTGACCGAGCACCTGCAGAACCAGTGCACACAGAGGTCAGGGGTCATCTGACGCTTACATGGGTCATGTCAGGATCACACAGACAGATGAGTCTCACCTCATGGTTGTAATCCAGAATACCTTTCAATATTTTCTTTAAATTACTGATCTGGAAAAAAATGTAGACAAAACTTTGAAAGATCCTGTAAGACGAGTGAACCGAACACAAGAGTGACAGAGCGGATAAACACCTTTAACCTCCAGTTGTCTCCAACATCAGGTTTGATACGACTGATCCAAGCGTCAGTGAAATACATGCCATCTCTGAGAGAGAGAGAGAGAGAGAGAGAGAGAGAGAGAGAGAGATTTATTGCTTAATCGATGATAATATGAGAATATAAAATATTAGCTTTTGGGATATTCAGGGTTTGTGTTCTAAAACATTTGGATTAAAAAGCCCAAACACAATTTTTTTTTAAAAAGCATTACACATGTTGACATCCTAGTTCTGACACAAACATGGTGTAGATCAGATGTGTATTTTTCAGGACTGACTATGTTTTGCTGATATTATTTACTCTAATACTCTGCTGTGGTGTTGACAATTGTGAGAAGTTCACTGGTCTGTAAAATGTAGATGTCATAGCAACCCTATTTACACAAAATATATATCACTATTAGTGCTGGGAAAATAAATGAATGCATCGATTTTCTGAATGCCTGGCGATTCTTTCTCGAGTAGATTCAGAGCTTATAGTTGTGAACAGCAGATGGCGCTGCATGCTTCAGAAACAGCTGAACTCTGCTCATTTCCAGATCCTGCTGTTAAAAACTAAGCTCAGAATCCATTCAAGAGGAATCACGATCCATTCTGAAGATCGCAGATTCAATCCACGAATCGATTCTGCATCGATTTTTCATCCCAGCACTAATCGCTATCTTTAAATAAATCATTCATATAAGGTTTTGGTCATATGGCCCACTCATAATCGTGATTCTGAGTTCATGTTGGTCATAATCGAGCAGCCCTAGGGCTTCACATACATTTTCTGCAGGACTTGTGCCATGGCCACTCCACTGGTCATCTCGTCCACTGCTGAACATGGAGCGTCCACAGCGAACGTCTGGATCTGAACACAAACACAAACACTGTGAGACGCTGAGCTGTGTGCTTGTGTTCTACACCACAGCTGTTACCACACACACACACACACTCACACAGTCTCACACTCACTCACTCTCACACTCACTCACTCTCACATTTGCACTTGCACTCATACACTCACTCGCAAACTCTTGCACACTCACTCACTCTCACACGCGCACACATACTTGCATTCACTCGCAAACCCTTTCACACTCACTCACTTTCGCACACTCACACTTGCACTCACTCGCACTCTCTCACACTTGCACACTCACTCGTACACTCGCACTCACTGGCAAACCCTTGCTCACTCACACTCTCTCACACTTGCACTCACACTCTCTCACACTCTCGCGCACACACACACTCTGGCACTAACTCTCTCTCACACACACTCTCGCACTCTCACACTTTCGCACTCAAACACACTCGCACTCACTCTCGCACTCTCACTCTCGCAAACCCTTGCTCACTCACACTCTCTCACACTCACTCGCTCGCACTCACGCATTCTCGCACACACACACTCTGGCAGTCACTCTCTCTCACACACACACTCTTGCACTCTCACACTTTCACACTCAAACACACTCGCACTCTCACTCTCGCACTCACGCACAAGTACACTCTCCCACACACACACATACACTCTGGCACTCACTCTTGCACTCTCAAGCACACTCTCTCACTCAATCTCACACACACTCTCACACTTGCACTCTCACACTCTAGCACTCACGCACACACTCGCACTCTCTCATACTCAGGCACACACACACACTCTCACACTCTGGCACTCACTCTCTCTCTCACACACACTCGCACTCACTCTCGCACACTCGCACTCTCCTACTCACACACACTCTCGCACACTCTCTCGCACTCTCAAGCACACTCTCGCACTCAATCTCACTCGCACTCTCACACTAGCACTCACACACACTCTCGCACTCTCATACTCAGGCACACACACTCACACTCTGGCACTCACTCTCTCTCTCTCACACACACTCGCACTCACTCTTGCACACTCGCACTCTCCTACTCACACACGCTCTCGCGCACTCTCGTACTCACACACACACACACACACAGACTCTCGCACTTTCACACTCTGGCACTCACTTTCTCAAACACACAGACTCTCGCACTCTCATACTCTGGCACTCACTCTCTCTCACACACACACACACACTCTCGCACTCTCACACTCTGGCACTCACTCTCTCTCACACACACACACACACACTCTCGTACTCACACACACTCTCGCGCACTCTCGTACTCACACACAAGTACACTCTCACACTCACACACCTTCAGGCTCCATTCACTTCTGTTTATACAATCACACTGTAATCTGCTTTAACAGCTCTCAGTTCCTGAAGATTCAGCTTTCTCTCTACAGAAAGAGTTCATGCTTTCAGGAGCTCTGGACAGAACTCAAAACACAATCCGACTCTAGCTGGAGCTCAGCTTCAACACAAACACTATTGTGCTGTGCAGATTTGATCACAGGATCAGGACAGGAAGTCCTGCCCACAGGAAACAGAGCTGTGGGTGAATCACACAGACGAACACGTGGCTGAGGTGTAAACAGGGACGCTGGGAGGAATGTGAGACGTCAGCGTGAGGTTCTTCACATCTGGAGCAGCAACACAACCCTTCAATCCACTTCTGCTTTCTGTCTGCATTGCACTGACATTATCTGGTGAAACTCAACGGGACCCAGGTAAAAAAAAAATCCATTTATATAATAAAGTGAGTGCTCTAATATTTTACTTAAACTACTAAAAATGATTCTTTAGTACTTGTTAAGATAAACTTAAGATCATCTAAATACATGTTTTAAAACAGAGATAGTCATTTAAACACACATCTGTGACCCTGGAGCACAAAACCTGTCATATCATCTGAAAGTTGAATAAATGATCTCTCCAGTGATGTGTGGTTTGTTCGGAGGACAATATTTGTCTGAGATACAACTATTTGAAAATCTGGAATCTGAGGGAGCAAAAAAATCTAAATATTGAGAAAATCATCTTTAAAGTTGTTCAGATGAAGTTCTTAGCAATGCATATTACTAATCAAACATTAAGTTTAGATATATTTACAGTAGGAAATTTACTAAATATCTTCATGAACATGATCTTTACTTAATATCCTTATGATTTTTGGCATAAAAGAGAAAGTATAATTGTTACCCAATTGTGTTGTCTATTTCTACAAATATATCTGTGATTCTGTGCTGCAGGTTAGTTCATATTCTTGGTGTCTCAAAATAGCACAGTTGAGTACAATTAGACTTTCTTAAGTTAAAAGTACAAAATATTAAGAACAACATGAAGGAAGTGAGTGCTGACATTATGACTTTGCCTTCATCACATCAGACAGTTATTACATTCGTAAGAAAGCTTATGAAAACACAGGTTTATTTCTGTAACATAAGGTTGTATTCTGCTTCCCTTTAGTCCAGACAAGCAGCGTTTAACCCCAGAGACACTAAACACTGACCGGGACATCGGTCACAGTCTCCTCATCTCTGACACACAACAATCAGACTGATCTGAAACATGCACTCAACTTAGACACTTATTATTATTAAAAACAACAAACAGAAGCACAAATAAAGTCAAATTATCGTGTTATAACTGGTCAGACACGCCTCAGAGGATGCTGGGATTGATCTGCTCAGGCATCCACACTCACATCTGCAGGGGTCAGATATAAACCTTCTGATTAAGATTAATACTGATCAGGACACACACCAGAGCTAACGAAGAACTAGTACACTGACACTTAACACAACAGTCACTCGTTATGACCCTCACACACACATAACACACACACTCTCTCTCTCTCTCACACACACACACACACACACAAACACAAACACACACTCTCCCTCTCTCTCTCTCTCTCACACACACAAACACACACTCTCCCTCTCTCTCTCTCTCACACACACACACACACACACAAACACACACTCTCCCTCTCTCTCTCTCTCTCACACACACACACACACACAAACACACACTCTCCCTCTCTCTCTCTCTCTCTCTCTCTCTCTCACACACACACACACACTCTCCCTCTCTCTCTCTCTCTCTCACACACACACAAACACACACTCTCCCTCTCTCTCTCTCTCTCTCACACACACACACACACACAAACACACACTCTCCCTCTCTCTCTCTCTCTCTCACACACACACACACAAACACACACTCTCTCTCTCTCTCTCTCTCTCTCTCACACACACACACACAAACACACACTCTCCCTCTCTCTCTCTCTCTCTCTCACACACACACACACACACACAAACACACACTCTCCCTCTCTCTCTCTCTCACACACACACACACACACACAAACACACACTCTCCCTCTCTCTCTCTCTCTCTCTCTCTCTCTCACACACACACACACACTCTCCCTCTCTCTCTCTCTCTCTCACACACACACAAACACACACTCTCCCTCTCTCTCTCTCTCTCTCACACACACACACACACACAAACACACACTCTCCCTCTCTCTCTCTCTCTCTCACACACACACACACAAACACACACTCTCCCTCTCTCTCTCTCTCTCTCTCACACACACACACACACACACACACAAACACACACTCTCCCTCTCTCTCTCTCACACACACACACACAAACACACACTCTCCCTCTCTCTCTCTCACACACACACACACACACACACACACACACAAACACACACTCTCCCTCTCTCTCTCTCTCTCTCTCACACACACACACACACACACACACACACACACTGTATTGTCTGAAGGAATGTAGATCCAGATGTTGATGAGTAAAGCAGTTCTTCAGATCACTTCTAGTCTTACAGGTCTGTTATCTCGCCCAGAACACAACCACAGTGTAAAGAACTAGTTTGTCCAGCTAGTTAGTCAGATAATTCAGAGTTAGATTAGTCTCAGCTCGCTCTGTTTGTGAGGGGTTTAAGCGAATCACAGTGATGACATCATCAGCTACTGAAGGATCACCGCTTTGTTGTATTATATTAACAAATCAATTCGAAGAACACGTTAATGGGCTGTTAGTGAGAAAGTAAACAGCAGATAAACCCGTTCTAGACCCGAAATCTCACCCATGTCAGGAGACTGTCACACAGCTCTTCTCGGTCCAGAGTCTCCGGAGCGCTCATGATCGTCTCCGCCGCTGATAAACCTGATAAACGAGAGAATAGACGAGTGAAACGGAGCTTCCGCCGCTCACGGTGCGATCAGAGTCCGATGGCGAGTGAAATCCTGTCGAATCTGAGCGACGAGACGCTGATTTTGACGAATAAAGCGTCGATGACAGACACACATCAACCGCTCCGAGGATCTTTTCCTCAGGGGTCCTTCAGCTGCCACCCTGCAGGATAGGGCCACCTAATGCCTGACGGAAAATATCATAGCAGAAATCCGCTTTGCTGAAAGATGATCTTAAAAAGGAGAAAATAGTTACTATTTATTACAATTAGTATGTTAAAAAAATCGCGCAAATAAGACTTGATGAAGTGAGATGAAGTGAGACAGGCAGCTATACGCACGGCTTTCAACAAGGCACCGGTAGAAGAGAGCGACACTGTGTGCGTATTTTCTTCAAGGGACAGTGTCTTTATAAGATATAATGAATACGCATAAGAAAATGTGGATAGGGCGACAGACAGGATCCTTCTCTCGTTTTTAATCCGAGTGTAACGTAAGCCTATTGTTCGTTCCGCATTCCGGAGCAGGAGGAGGCGGTGATGGAGCAGTAACCCATGATTTAACCGCCGACGAAGAAGAAGAATGCGGAAGTAACCGAGTCCACAATTTATACAAACAAACACTAAACTCTGAATACTCTTTATCTTCTCGAAAGTGTGTTCGAGTCCTGCAACTGCACCGTTTCTCTCATGTAAGTGTTTGAGCGGAAGCCGTTTAGCTGTTTCCTGTGAATCTCTGTGTGTGTGTTTATTTTCATATCATATATTTATTCTCATATATAATCCGACTTATACTGTCGAACTTCAGACGTGTAAATATCAGGTTATTACTTTCAGACTTAGACAGACCCGATGTGTAATGTTATTATCATCATCTCATCAAACATTTAAATGTGAGGTTATTCTGTCAGTGACTGTCAGACTGTTATAGATCATCAGACGTGTAAAATTCAGAAGTAATATTGTGAAATATTATTGTAATGTAAAGCAGCTGTTTTCTGTGTGAATCTCTATTAAAGTGTAATGTATTTCTGTGATGCTCCGCTGTATTTTCAGCATCATTCCTCCAGTCTTCAGTGTCACATGATCTTCAGAAATCATTCTGATATGATGATTTAATGCTCAAGAAACATTTCTGATTATTATCAGTGTTGAACACAGTTGTGCTGCTCAATACAGGTGCTGGTCATATAATTGGAATTTCATCAAAAAGTTGATTTATTTCACTAATTCCATTCAAAAAGTGAAACTTGTATATAATATTCATTCATTACACACAGACTGATACATTTCAAATGTTTATTTCTTTTCATTTTGATGATTATAACTGAAAACTAAGGAATATCCCAAATTCAGTATCTTAATAAACTTTTTGATGATATTATAATTATATGAACTGCACCTGTATTTCTGTGGAAACTGTGACACATTTTATTTTTCAGATGCACAGCTGAAGGTAGATGTGTCCACAGCCTTTGATCAGTGTGTGTGTGTGTGTGTGCAGGTGTGTGTGTGTGTGTGTGTGTATATGTGTGTGTGAGGATATGTGCAGGTGTGATGGAGGCCAGTGTGTGTTTGGCTCCAGAGGAGGATTCTCTGATTGAAGGAGTCAGTGACCCTGTGCTTCTGGTGCTGGTGCTCAGCGTTAGCTTTCTGCTCGGTCTGGCCACGCTGCTCTGCAGGTGAGTCCCCCCCTGACCTCTGACCTCTGACCCCACACACAGAACTGATCTGCAGTGTCCTGCGTGCGCTGGTGTGATGATAGTGGAGTGTGAGTGTAATAACGCTGTGGTGTGTGTCAGGAACGAGCAGCAGAGGATTCATCCGGACAATCAGGAGCAGGTGCGTGTGGTCCGAGAGCAGCTCCACCCAGAGCAGGTCTGTCTTATCCAGGAGTCTCCAGTGCTCCTCTCTCTTCTCTTCACCTGCTCCGTGTGTATACAGTGTATATATGTGTGTGTGTGTGTGTGAGAGCAGCTGGTGGCGGCGGAGCCCAGGCATCAGTTCTACTCGGACATGTCGTGTCCCGTGTGTCTGCAGCAGGCCATTCTGCCCGTAGAGACTAACTGCGGTCATCTGTTCTGCGGTGAGCTGAGCTCTGGTCAGTGGTTCATCATGAGTGTGTCTGATCTGATCACGTCTGCTCTGTGTCTGACCGCAGGGCCCTGTATCATGGCGTACTGGCGTTACGGGACGTGGCTCGGAGCCATCAGCTGCCCCATCTGCAGACAGACGGTAAACACACACAACACATCCGTCCTGTCCTGTCCTGCTGGCTGTGCTGGATATCTTCTGTATTTGGTCTTGTTGTGTCCAGTGAGATGAGCACTGGAGGTCAGTGAGTCTGTGTGTGTCTGTGTGTGTCTGTGTGTCAGGTGACCCTGCTGTTCCCGCTCTTCCGTGACACGGGGGGGGCTCAGACGCAGGACGGACAGGTGGACCCCACGCTGATCCTCAGAGACATCCACGACTACAACCTGCGCTTCTCCGGACAGCCTCGCTCCGTGAGCCGTTCCTTCAGAAACACTGACACGTCTGTCTGTTGACCGTCAGCATCTGCTCACCCTCCAGTCACAGTGTCCTTCTCTAGAGGACCATGTGTTCAAGAACCTTG
>NC_081759.1:155000-217500 GCF_963082965.1 Carassius carassius | reverse complement strand
TGCACTGAAACGGAGAGAGGCCTGTGGCTGACACTGGTAACGAATTGTGAGCGTACTCCACCATAGAGAGTTGTTGGCTCCAGGAAGAAGGATTCTTGGAGACCAAACATCGCAACGTTCTCTCTAAATCTTGGTTGGCTCACTCAGACTGCCCGTTACTCTGGGGATGATAACCTGAAGACAGGCTAACCATCGCTCCTAGCAACTTACAAAATTCTTTCCAAAATTTGGATATGAATTGGGATCCCCTGTCAGAAACCACGTCTGCCAGGAGGCCATGTAATTGAAAGACGTGATCTAGGACAGTGACCGCTGTCTCCCTGGCTGTCGGTAATTTGGGCAAGGGAATTAAATGTGCCGCCTTCGAGAACCGGTCCACTACGGTCAAAACGACCATCATGCCATTAGAGGGCGGGAGGGCAGTAACAAAATCTTGTGTGATATGGGACCAGGGTCTCGAAGGGACAGACAGCGGTTGAAGGAGCCCATCAGGAGGCCGGTTAGACGACTTACCACTGGCGCAAACTGAGCAAGCCAAAACAAAATCGTGGACGTCACGAGCCATACGTGGCCACCAGAATCGTTGTTTAACTAATCCCTTGGTTCGGCTTATCCCTGGATGACAAGCAACGTTAGAGCAGTGACCCCACTGAATAACTTCAGACCGTAACTCTTCCGGCACAAATAAACGATTCGGTGGGCAACCGGGTGGAGGCGTTACCCCTTCTAAGGCCGTCTTGACCTTCGATTCGACCTCCCATACGAGTGCTGAGACGACTATTTTCTCAGGTAAAATACACTCGGGAGTCACCGGGCAGGTGGAGGGATCAAAAAGACATGACAAAGAATCGGGTTTGACATTTTTGGAACCCGGGCGGTACGACAGAGTAAAATCAAAACGACCAAAAAAAAGTGCCCACCGAGCCTGCCTGGAATTGAGTCTTTTGGCAGTTCTAATGTACTCTAAACTCCTGTGATCGGTCCAAACAATGAAAGGTACCCCTGACCCTTCCAACTAGTGACGCCACTCCTCTAAAGTTAATTTGACAGCCAACAATTCTCTGTTACCAATGTCCTAATTGCGTTCAGCAGGAGATAACCGATGAGAGAAAAATGCGCAGAGATGCATCTTATCGTCCGAGGCAGCACGTTGGGAAAGAACTGCTCCTACCCCCACCTCTGATGCGTCGACCTCCACCACGAACTGCCGTGTGGGATCAGGGGCTACAAGGATGGGAGCAAGCAGCTCTTGAGGTTGGTAAATGCAGCGTCAGCTGCATCCGACCACCTGAACGGAGTACTGGGGGAGGTCAAGGCCGTCAGAGGTGAGACTAGTTGGCTGAAATTACGAATGAAACGTCGATAGAAATTGGCGAACCCCAGAAACCGCTGTAGGGCCTTACGGGAATCTGGAGATGGCCAATCTATCACAGCCTTAACTCGGACGAGACGATATATCCTAGGAAGGGAACAGACTGTGCATGAAATACGCATTTCTCCGCCTTGACAAAAAGCCCATTCTCGAGTAATCTCTGGAGCTCTCGTCTGATGGTTGAACATGTTCCTGGAGAGATGAAGAAAAAATCAGTATGTCATCCAGGCAAACATGTATACACTGATCTACCATATCTCTCAACACATCATTAACGAGTGCTTGGAAAACCCCTGGCGAGTTGGAGAGCCCGAACGGCATCACCAAATATTCAAAGTGCCCTCTAGGGGTGTTAAAGGCGGTTTTCCATTCATCCCCCTTCCTGATGCGAACCAAATGATAAGGGTTACGTAAATCCAATTTTGTGAATACAAATGCTACCTGTAACCTCTCGAAAGCTGAAGACATCAACGGTAACGGATAGGTGTTCTTTATTGTGATGTTGTTCAGCTCTCGGTAGTCAATACAAGGTCGCAGAGAACCATGGTGGAGGACCTCCACCACTCTCTCTCCCTCCGGGAAAGCCGAGCTCTACCCACCTGCATGGGTTCGTGATGGTAAACGGGACCGACCGGGTTCTCTTGACTTGAGCGGCCCCTTTCCAGAGAGACGTAATGGCGTGTAGAACTGACTTTTCTACCCAGGCGGTTAATCCGAGCATCCACCCGAAGGGCCAGGTCGATTAGGCCGTTGAGCGTTGGGGGCAGCTCGAGGAGGTAGATCTCCTTCTGAACACGGTCGGCCAGCCCATGCAGGAATCGATTCCACTGCGCTGCCTCGTGCCGCCAGGGTGCGGAACTGAATGGAATAGTCCGCCACTGATGATTTTTCAGGTCCGAGAGCTGGTGAGCGGCCTCCCTGCCGGCCGCGGTTGAGCAAAGACCTGTTTCATCTCTTCGGAGAGGGAGTGGAATGAGGCGCAACGATGCTCTCCTGCTGCTGATCCATGCGGTTGACGCTGTGTTGAATGAATTCAGACAGTGAAGTGGTGCTCGCTGCTTCCATGGTAGGTGAGAGCGTTCTGTAACAACTGGGTGAAGGAGTGGCAGGAAGCAAGTGCGAGATTAATGAGATTTAATGAAGACAATGAGACAATACAAAACTGAGACACAAATAATGCTGGGAGGAATACACAGTTCAAGATGGTGGTGAGGAATGATGAAGCCGGAAGGCGGAGGTGAGTTGGCAGCAGGAGAGGGTGACACAGGAACTGCGGGGAAGCGAGCCGAAGGTAAGTGGTGTTGCTTGGTGGTGGTTTACGTAGAGTGGACGGGGTTCCGGGGAGACACGGACATCCAATGCAGAAACACACAAGAAAGCAAGGCACGCTGCTGGACAGTCAAAATGTCATAAATGTCAGTAGACCAGGAAGATTTCGAAACGAGTGGCTTAATTCATAATGGGGGAAAGTCATGGCCTAGTGGTTAGAGAGTTTAATCCTAAAATTGTGGGTTTGACTCTCGGGCTGGCAATACCTCGACTGAGGTGCCCTTGAGCAAAAAAACCGAACCCCCAACTGCTCCCCGGGTGCCGCAGCATAAATGATGCCCACTGCTCCGGGTGTGTGTGTGTTTGTGTAATGAGTGCAGGTTCTGGTGAATGCACTGAGTTGAGTATTTGAAATGTCAGTGATCAGGGAGCTGTGTGCCTCACGTGTTTTCTGCCTATCTAACCAATCGCAGCACTCCTGTTCAGTGTGTTTGACCTCAGCCAAGACGTCCATCCACCCCAGCTGAAGTGACTTCTTCATATGTGTGTGTGTGTGTTTAAGATATATTTAAGAGCTTGTTTTCAGACAGTCACTTCTGCATCTAATTGAGAGAAGAAAATGTAAGGCACATGCTGATATTTATTCATCTAGTGGTTTATTTAGTACATTTCCTGAGGCTGTGATTTATCCTCATCACAGCTTAAACACCTCACATCTGTCTGGAGACACACACTCTCACTCACACACACACACACACACACACACTCACACACACACACACCCGCACTCACTCACTCACACACACTGCAGGATCTGTCAGGGTCAGTGATGATCTTTGACACTGGTTAGATTAGGGTTTGATTTGTTCTCTATACTGATCTCTTCTTCACGCAGTGTGTTGTGTTCGTTCTGCTTTACACAAGGAGTGATCCGCAGCCAGAAGCAATGACGCCAGCATTTCCCAGAAGTCTGTGCATCCGTCTCTCCTGTTCTGGGTCCGTAAATGGAGAGGTGGAATCAACCCGGTCCCTCCCAATACTGCTGTTTCTCATGCCCTGCTGCCCGTCTGGAACAGCATTATGGGTAGGGCTCTGCCATATAGGAGTGTGTGTCTGTGTGTGTGTGTGTGTGTGTGTGTGGTTATGTGTGTGTATGCGGCGCCAAACCCAACGCCCACACGGCCGATCCTGCTGTACTTTATGAACGCAGATGGCTGGGTTTCGATTAAAGTTGCTAAAGTTTGTGTTGGTTTACCAGAAAACAAAATCCAACATTTTTAAAAGTAAAATGTTAATATTTTGCGGAAAGACTAGTGATTGTGTTTGGCAGCATTCAGCAGCAGACTGTGAGTCTGAAACATCAGCTGATCTGAAAATGGGGATTTATTGAATTTGGGATTTATTAATCGACTGAAAGCTGAATAAATAATCCATCCACCGATGTCTGGTTTGTTGGGAGGACAATATTTGTCTGAGATACAACTATTTAAAAATCTGGAATCTGAGGGAGCACAAAAAAAGGAGTTAAAGTTTTGTTTAGAAAAATAGGAAAATAAATAGGAGAAGTGCCCTTTTTTCCACTTGAGCCCCAGCCCCTCGTCCCTGTGTGTGCAACAGAGACTCAAACACATCAAACACACTTCCAGTAAACAGTAACCAATAATCAGGTTAATAGTGAGAATATGATGAAAAAAACTCACACTGTGAAAAAACATGAATTTGCTGCAGATGCTGTTTATGGTGAAATTCTGCTGCTTGTAACATAAAACAGTGAGATCTTTAGAACAGAGCAGCTACTGACATAAATTGATTGCAAAGGGGCACACCATTTCTGAAACGTTCCAGACAAAACTTCCCAAAAGACAATTCTTTTGGGAAGTTTTAAGAATTTTCTGAAATGTTTGAAAATGTCACAGACATTTTCTGCCCCTAGTCATCACCGATATCTGCAGTAATGTGTGTCAGTGAGATGAGATGTAAATGATCCGCACATATAACACAGTGATTGAGAGCTGAAGAAATCAAGGCTCCTCAGAAGATGTGAGATGTTCTGGAGGCTTGTGAAGATCATTCCTCCGCTGAGGAACAGTGAAAGTAAAGCTTCTGGAAACACTAAAAGAGCTCCGACTGGATAGAAACCTCTAAACTATCAATCAGAGACTGAAGGCATGAGGAGACGAAGTGTTTTATTGTAAAATGTAAAATTGCTGTTGTATCTACCTTTCGGTTTGGTTTGTTCGATTAAAGAATTGTATTTAGCTTTCAGTTGCTAAACAGTTTTAATTTTAATGGAACCAAAATTAAGTTAATCAAGTAGTTACTTTGACAAACACTTAAGTCTGTATTTACTGAGAAAGGTTAATTTAAATGTGCAAAAAAGAGTAAGCAGAATTACAACCGCTGAAATCATAAGTATGCTCTGCAGCGGCTGCTTTATTCTTTTACGTTAATTAACTCTTTCTGTTCCCGGGTCTGACTTACAGCTGTTTTCTGTGTCAATCTCCCTCAGCGTCTCGTTTGATTCTGCAGAACTCACTTATTTCCACCACAGTGAGTTTCATCTTCATTAAACTGCACTCATGCAGCGGTTTGGGGTTCATTTGTTTATTGAGTGGAACTGAAAGCGCCTCGAGTGGCACCAGCCAGAAGATTGTTCTCCAGAGACACTCAAGCTTCTGCTGCAGACCTCCCTCGAGGAACAGCTGGAGAACCACAGCTCAGTGTTGATGAGGATGAAGGTTTGTCGTGGCTCTGATCTGGTGAAGTTATGAAGCATAAGCAGAGTCTGATCAGTGTTTGTAGGAGCGTCAGACGAGCAGATCTTACAGAGACACAACAGCAACACATGAGTTACCTGGGACAGTGACAGCCACACACACACACAGACACACACACACACACACCTTCACACACGCACACTCACACACACAGACACACACGCACGCACGCACGCACACACAGACAACTTCTTATGTACCTACACCAACACAGAAACCAAACTTAACTTATTTATTTATATACGAGTGTTTTCCGTGATAGTTAGGTTTATGTTTGGATGATAGTCTATTTAGTCATCTTTCAGTCTTTTATAAAAGATCATGTCTTTGTGGGATCTGATTTAAATACTCCACAAAGAAAACTTTCCTAACTTTGTGCAGTCTTTTGGTTCTCACAAAATAATAACTAGTACACAAACTCACCCAGACACACACTTTCACAGGGACATTCTCTTAGTTCAGTCAACATCATCCTATGACAGAAAACACTCTCTCACACACACACACACACACACACACACACGCACGCATGCACACACACACACACACACACATCCAGTAGCGTACAGTGTGTGAGTTTTATAGTGGGTATGTGTGATATAGTTTGTGTGTGTTACAGTGTCTGTATTGTATTGTCTGTTTGTGAGAGTGTGTGTTATATAGTGTGTGTGTGTGTGTGCTGATCTCCAGGGCTCTGACGGCAGCAGTGAGCTCTCTGATTGGCTGATTGAGTTCAGCGAGTGGGAGACTGACTCATCACAGGTGGGCTGAGCAAACACTGACGCAGAGAGAGAGAGACATCCACACTGAGCTCGGGCTCGTTATATCTGACATTTAGATCCTCCTCTCCTAAAATACAGTGAGGACGTGGACAAACATGATCCACACGGAAAACCTGCTGCCTTCATATTCAAGTTTATTTGTATAGCACTTTTTACAATACAAATCATTACAAAGCAACTTTACAGAAAATTACGTTTCTACAATATTTAGTAGTAGCTTATAAGTGGTGACTGTCAGTTTGTGCACGTATAACAGGATTTTTAGAAAAATGAATACAAGACGTAGTCAGCCAGATGATGAACATTATTAACAGCAATTATTATATGATGCAGTCACACATGTAGCAATATTTGTTAGTTCTGTTGTTGATTCAAGGTTAGCATCATCTGGGGTCCTCTGAGGGTCAGCATCATCTCTTCTCAGGTGTTCTGGATCCAGACTGGAGCTTGTGTAAATCCTAGTTACCACGGGATGAAGATCCAGCAGAAACAGAGAAACAAACAGAGACATCATTAGCATAGCTGCTGATCCAACAGAGTAAAATTAGTTTAACCCAAGCTAAAGAATAAGAATGTGCATTTGATCAGATATAACTGCAGTCACAATTTAAGAGATACATTATTCGAATGCTTGGCGAAAGAGATGCGTTTTTAATCTAGATTTAAACAGAGAGAGTGTGTCTGAACCCCGAACATTATCAGGAAGGCTATTCCAGAGTTTGGGAGCCAAATGTGAAAAAGGTCTACCTCCTTTAGTGGACTTTGCTATCCTAGGAACTACCAAAAGTCCAGCGTTTTGTGACCTTAGGGAGCGTGATGGGTTGTAGCGTGGTAGAAGTCTAGTTAGGTACGCAGGAGCTAAACCATTTAGGGCCTTATAGGTAAGTAATGATAATTTGTAACTGATACGGAACTTAATAGGTAGCCAGTGCAGAGACTGTAAAATTGGGGTAATATGATCATATTTTCTTGACCTGGTAAGGACTCTAGCTGCTGCATTTTGGACGACCTGTAGCTTGTTTATTGAAGATGCAGGACAACCACCTAGAAGTGCATTACAATAGTCCAGTCTAGAGGTCATGAAAGCATGAACTAGCTTTTCTGCATCAGAAACAGATAACATGTTTCGTAGCTTGGCAATGTTTCTAAGATGGAAGAATGCAGTTTTTGTAACATTGGAAATATGATTTTCAAAAGACAAGATGCTGTCTAATATAATGTTATGAGCCCAATGGGTGACTGAGAAACAAGATCAGAGTGTGTGTGTGTGTGTGTGTCATCAGCTGAACATGTCAGTTCTGTCATCATTTGCTCCATTCATGAAGTTCAAACCCATATGACTCTCTTTCCTCAGTGAAGCACAGAGTCAGATGTTCAGCAGAATGTCACGCTGCTCTTCTCCATGCAGGGAAATGCAAGGTTAACCACAGCGAGAGCCAGAACTGTCCTCGGGACACAGAAAGAGAAGGAAAAGTGTGCAGAATCCTCTACATATAAAAAGTGACATGACATAAAACCAAGTACACCCAGAGCAGTGAACACACACACACACACACACACACACACACACACACACACACACACACACACACACACACACACACACACAGTGCATCATTAATGCTGCGGCGCCCGGGGAGCAGTTGGGGGTTCAGTGTCTTGCTCAAGGACACCACAGTCGTGGTATTACCAGCCCAAGACTCAAACCCACAACCTTAGAGTTAAGAGTCAAACTCTCTAACCACTAGGCCACGACTTCCCGACAAGATCCCACATGACTCCACTTTCCTTTATTCTGCAGGTGAAGCAGATGAACCGGATGTGAAGTGTCTGTGAAACGAATGGAGAAACTTTCTGAAAACATTCAGCCACATGAACCTGAACATTATCCCCTGCTGATTCCTGTGATTCCTGAGTCACACTTAATGTCTGAATGTCTGTGTTAGATAAATAATCAAATCAAGAGTCATTTATCGTAAAGACAGAAGCACAAACATTAGAAGACCAGCAGAAGTTAGTTTGGTTTGAGTTCAGGTGGAAATTACTGCACTGACAGGATTACGTAACTTCATTACAAAATAAATTTCACTATAATCTGTTAATTACAGTTACTTATGAAAATGTTAATGATTACAAAGGGGTTATGTCTGAACACACAGACTGTACAGATTTGATTGATTTATCCTGTGGTAGAGCATTGTGTTAGCAGCGCAGAAGGTTGTGGTTTCAATCCCCAGGGAAAACACATACAGATAGATAAATGTATATCCTGAATGCACTAGAAGTCACTTTTATTCAAAGTGTCTGCTAAATGCATAAATGTATTTATTTCCCAAACTGCATCAACTAAAATATGAGACATTTAGAACACATGCTAATTTGATAACTGTTTTATTTCTTGTTTGGATTTATGTATATGTTTTATTTTTTAAGATTAACTGTTTTTGTGTTGTTTTTTGTTTTAAAAAAATTGAAAAGTAATCAAATGTAATCAGTTACATTACTTTAATAAAGCAATTGAAATACACTACGTATTACATTTTAATCTAACTAACTTGTAATCTGTTACCCATTAGATTCCCACCCTTCCCAACACTGACAGTATTAACACTGATATCTTCTTGTTTTATTGCTGTAAAGCCGCTGTGAAGCCGTCTGTAGAAGTCAAGTAGCACTATATAAAACAACAAAGTTGAAGACTTTAAACAAATCTTAAACAAACATCTGATCTAAAGATTGATGTTCAGGCACTTTTTGAAGTACTTTTGTGCATAAATTGGCCGAGAGAGGTTGCGAGGCAGAGGCAGATGTGTTTTCATCACACCCGATGATTGACGTGGTTTCTCTGCGTGATTCAGCGAGCACTTCGTGTCCAGAATAGTTTTCCTGGTGAATCCAGCATGGCGTACAGAAGGGCATCTGCAGGGGTGCGTCACGCTGTTGCCATGACGACGCCTCCAGATACCAGCCGTGCTCTAACGAGGCTCTCAGACGAGGAACTAGTTACTGACCAGCGTGAGCTCCGGTCAACCTCAATTAAACTGGACAAAATGGGTGGTGATGCTCCATATCCTTCTGTGAACATCACACTCATGTTATGAACATATGTGACCTGTGCTGGCAGAATGAGTCATAATGCACAAATTGTCACATTCTTCATTCTCAAGAGCCCTTCAAGATGAGGCATGATTTGTTGGAATCAGACAAAAAACGACTAAGCTCCACCCGTTTGAGAAGATCAAGTTAAAGTTTTCTGAAGATTGCAAAACATAAGATTTTGAAAACCTCAAATTCGACTAAAATCGTAATTTTTCACTTTTGTTGTGTTTAGCTCAAAATGATCCTTTGTGTATTCCCACTCATTTTGCCAGCACGGGTCACAAGTGCAGTATTATGAGCAGGAGAAAGCTGATGATGGAAACACAGTGTGTATTTTCTTCTGGAGACGCTCTGACTGACCATCAGTTTGTTTTGTACTGAGAAGGGGTTTGGATCTGCAACCAGGAAACACTGAGTTAGTGAGTGGAAAAGTGCTGATTACTTCAGGAAGAAATCAGAATCTGTGTCTAGTTCACTTACTACTGAGCAAGTAACGAACAACAACTCAAACAAAACTCTAAGTTACTGTGCATGCACGCTTGTGTGGCCCAACCTTAGCTTCCTGTAGACTGCTGCAAAGTCAATAACAACAGCAAAGTCCTTCTTGAGTAGATTATTTCTGGTAACAAGCAAAATATGGATTTTGCTATATCAGAGGTTTTATTGAAAATGCAGATTCATTCTCTGCCAGCAGAAGGCGCTGTTGGGGCTGCAGAAGTTTGTTTCTTACAACGGTCTACTAATTATATTGTTCACTTTATTGATTATTTATTTTAAGGTCCAGTTCTCACTATTTACAAACAATTAACTGTGACTTTTGTCTCAGTAAACTCCTAATTTGCTGTTTAATAATACTTAGTAAGGTATTGGAAAGGATTAGGGATGTCGCGTGGCGGTGGGACATTCTTTTACATCAATGAACGCTGGTGTACAGATGTGACCGTGTTAAAGAAGATGTGCTGTCCTGATCTAGAAGTGCTCTACATTAACTGAAAGCCGTTCTGTTCACCGCGGGAGTTTCACTCGTTCATTCTCATGAATGTTTACATTCATCAAAAGCAAAAATAGCAAAAGAATGAGAGTAAGTTGAGCTGTAGTGGTGAAGCTGTGTGGACTATGGAAATAAAGCGGGACTCAGATGCTCAGAGGAGGGTTTGTGCTCAGTCCGTCTGAGAGGAATCAGTCCTGTGTCTCATATATGATGTAAAGCTGAGCTAATGGAGAAGTGCCTCGGGCCTGTGACGTTGTGACATTTACACTAATGCAGCGTTGTGTAATAGAACCTGGTCAGATCCACCGGCGACGTTTGAACAGAAGATACTCAAGGTCAGACGCACCTGCGCTGCTCCACATTAGCGGCGACGAGCCCTACAGGCCTCATTATTTGCATTAACCTTTAGTTTTAAATGTGAGAATGTGGTGTTATTTTGTGTCTGGTCTTGCAGGAACACTTTATCACAGAATGCTCCGCTGCATGCCGTGATGCAGACGCTTTAATGCAGCACGCAAGAATAATGTTTGATGTTGTGATTTACAAAGAGCTGAAATACTACAAGTGATGTTTGTTTCATGATATTCATCTTCCATTATTGTGGATGATAGTGGTAAAACAGTTTTCTCAAAAAATCTAAATATTGAGAAAATCATCTTTAAAGTTGTTCAGATTAAGTTCTTAGCAATGCATATTACTAATCAAACATCAAGTTTAGATATATTTACGGTAGGAGATTTACTAAATATCTTCATGGAACATGATCTTTACTTAATATCCTAATGATTTTTGGCATAAAAGAGAAATGTATAATTGTGACTCATACAATGTATTGTTGTCTGTTTCTTCAAATATACGTCTGAGACACTGCTTCTGTGCTGCAGGGACACAGGTGAGAGTTTAATACAGCCGGAAACCTTGGATTAATGATTATTGATCAGCTGACTTTCTCGGACCACATTGCTAAATCTGTCCGATCCTGCAGATTTGCTTTATTCAACATCAAGAAGATCAGACCCTTTCTTTAAGAACATGCTTCAGAGCTCCTCGTTCAAGCTCTTGTTCTGTCCAGACTGGACTATTGCAATGCTCTTTGGCAGGTCTATCAGACCTCTAATTAATCCAGAATGCAACAGCAAGTTTAATTTTTAACGAGCCTAAAATAACACATCACACCTCTGTCCATCAATCAGCACTGGCTACCAATAGCTGCTTTTACGAGGACTTGACACAGCATTTATATATTGCTGCTTTATCGCTGGTTTGTTTGCTTCTATTGTCCTCAATTGTACATCACTTTAGATAAAATCAACTGCTAAATGATTAAATGTAAATCGATAATATTACTTTTAAGTGTCTCTTAAACGAGGCAAAAACAACCTCACGACATTTAATCCTCACTAATTTATTTTCTTTTGTACGTTGTGATTCTCATCAGTTCAGTGAACATGAGGACAAGAACTCAGAAATCTCTCACAGTTTTCTTTATGTATAACGTCAGTGACCAGATACATAAACTTCTTAGACTAGTTAAACAGCTAGTCATCCAGTTAGTTCTTTCTGCAAGACTGTTCATAACACTTTACAGTCAGTCACATTAAAAGGTAGACCGGTCTGACTTGAATCCAAAACGTAAGACTGATTATCATTTGGCTAACCGGCTCATGGTTTATTTCTCTTATGAATATAAGCATGAACACAATATAGTTAACATAACACTTAACTAACTAACATAACACTTCTTCATCATGCACTGAGCCTGTAACTGTCCAGAGAGACACGAGGAAATGAAGATCTATATTTGACTGCTATCTCAATGTAATGATTCTGCTGAAGCTGATGGAGGATCTGGATGTGAATCACTGAAGGAGGTCAGCAAGTGTTTGATGAGGACAGACCGAGGGCAGATGTTCATCTCAGACTCTGACCCCACGTCAGATCCACAGGAGACGCCTTCATCTTTTTAATGGGTTTTGGAGGAACATGGCTGACTCAAAGAGAAGCAGCACACGCGTATGTCTCGACATCTGTGATCTCTTCTTCTCTTTAGTGACTGTGACAGCGCAGTGCTCAGAATGTCTCCTCGCTTCATCTCCAGGTGTTCATGCTCAGATGAATGCAGAACAACAAAACAGTGCTGTTTTTGAATTCACATTCACTGTATTTGCTCTTGTTTGAGCATTTGAAAGAGACCATGAACCTTTGCATTGAGGTGTTTCCCTGAAAAAGAAAATTGTTGCAAATATATAAGGTACATTTAGATTAGATTTTAGATTAGATTCAACTTTAATTTTCATTGCACATGTAAGGTACAAGGCAACAAAATCCAGTTAGCATCTAATAAGAAGTGCAATAAGCAGTAAGTACAGGATATACAGTGTCTACAATATGTTACAAATGTACAATAAATATACAGATAAGGCTATGGACATGTTTAAATACTCTCAGCATGATATACAGATAGGTGTACTATGAACATACTATACAGATGGATTATGTAATAAGTGTATGTACACTATAGGCAGAACTATGAACATATGAACATCATTTACACTGATGCAATGGACAGTAAAGTGCATAGAAAAAATATTCCAGTGTGCAAACAGATTATTCAGTATTCTGGATGAACAGACAGTAGTGCAAGTAATAACAAGTGAACTGTTTTTGTTTGTTTGTTTGTATTCCAGATGTACTGTAGTGTTGAGGAGGGGTGAGGACTGTGTGTTTGTGTGTGTGTGTGGGGGGGGGGGGGGGGGGGGTCAAAGGGCATAATTCAGTAAGGAGACAACTGTAGGGAAAAAGCTGTTCCTGAATCTTGTGGTCCTTGTCTGGAGGCTCCTGAAGCGCCTCCCGGAGGGCAGGAGGTTGAACAGTCTGTGGTCAGGGTGAGAGGAGTCTTTGAGAATGCTGCGAGCTCGACATTGACAGCGTTTCCTCTGGATGTCCTCAAGCAGGAAGTGGTGTCCCTGTGATGAATTGGGCAGTTTTCACCACCCTCCGCAGTGCCTTGCGGTCAGCCACTGAGCAGTTCCCATACCAGACTGTGATGCAACTGGTCAGGATGCTCTCAATCGCACACCAGTAAAAGTTCACCGGGATGGCTGAAGACAGCTGGTTCTTCTTCAGTGTCCTGAGGAAGAAGAGGCACTGGTGAGCCTTCTTGACCAGGCTGGAGGTGTTTGTGGTCCAGAACAGGTCCTCCGAGATGGTGGTTCCCAGGAACTTGAAGCTGGAGACACTTTCAACAACCATCCCTTTAATGTGGATGTGGTCATGCGTGCTTCCTTTCTTATTCCTGAAGTCCACAATGAGCTCCTTTGTCTTGCTGGTGTTAAGGAGCAGGTTATTGTCAGCACACCATGTGGCCAGGTGCTGTACCTCCTCCCTGTAGGCAGTCTCATCATTGTATCTGATGAGGCCAATCATTGTATGCAAACTTAATGATGGAGTTGGATCAATGCACAGGCTTGCAGTCGTGGGTGTAAAGGGAGTAAAGGAATGGGCTCAGCACACAGCCCTGTGGTACACCGGTGTTGAGTGTGATGGTGGTTGAGCAGGTGTGGCCTGACCTAACATGCTGAGGTCTGTTGGTCAAAAAGTCCATAATCCAGTTTGTCATATACATGGTGACAAATGGAGACGTCTGTGACGGTTGGCTTGTAGTCACGATCAAGCACTGGAAGTGACAGTAGCTGTGTTTCCACTGTTGAGCTTAAACCGGGCGTCCCAGTGTGTGCCAGGGCCAGTCGTGTTTCCACTGTCACTTCCGGGGCTTGATCGTGCCTCGTTGGGGCTTCCTCTGGGCCAACGGCCAGGGTTTTTTGGCCCGACGAGAACCTTGGGCCAAAGCGGGCCAGCTGGGGCTAGAGGAGGGTTTCGGAGTCTGGAGAGCTCAGCACTGGAGATCATTTCAGAAAGATAACAGCTTTAACACCAGCGTTAAAGTTGAGCTCAAAACTCACTCTTAGTCAGCAGCGAGTGTTTGAAATAACTTGATCCGATGTGGATTATGATCACCATACAAGGCAGAAATATTTAAAAGCGATATAAAAGACTATGCACGATAAACATTAACGTTACCATAGTAAACATGGTAAATGCAACCACTTGGAGAAATCAGACGTCAGCTTCTTATTCTCTATCACAATTGTGTTTTTATTTAGTAACATATTTTATCCGTCATAAGTCTCAAGAGTTTAGCCCCGCGCAGAATATGTCATCAAAATAAAATAATGATTTTTGTTCGGGTGCTTTTATAAAAATAGAGAGTCAGCGCTGCGGATCATAACAAAAAGCAGCTATAACACCAGCATTAAAAACTTTTTTTAATAAGTTGAGCTCAAAACTCACTTTCAGTCGGCAGCGTGTGTTTGAAATAATTTGATCCGATTTGGATTATAATCATACAAGGCAGAAATATTTATAACATTACCACAGTAAACATAGTAAATATGACCGCTTGAAGAAATCAGACGTCAGCTTCTTATTCTCTATCACAATCGTGTATTCATTTAGTAACTTATATTATCTGTCATAAGTCTCGTCTCGAGAGTTTAGCTCAATGTTGCCTATCATAAAAATATAACAATGTTTTTTTTTTTTTCCGGGAGCTTTTATAAAAATATTTTTTTTATATATATTATCATTCATTCTAAATGTGACGGGCTACTGCTACAAATAAACAGAAACAGACTCGACTGAATAAGCAGGCTATTTTTAAGAGTGTTTAAAATAAATAAATAAAATACAAATAAATTTATTTCTGTGTTATTTAATTTTGAGTCCTGATAAATTAATTCATTATGATCATTGTATCACTTATTCTATACATACAGTCGACATCTAGTCATAGTTGGGGCGTGGTGAGGGCGGAGTCGGTGTGGGGGAAAACACAGCGAACATCATGTGTATTTGAATGACTAAATGTAACAATGTAACATGATCCAGAGTTTTGTCTCCTCTGGTGAGGCAGGGAACATGTTGATGGAATTTGGGGAGCACTGGCTTTAATTTGGAGTGATTAAAATCACCCGTGACAATAAAAGCAGCCTCCGGGTGAGCAGTCTGTTGTTTACTAATGGCCGCGTGCACTCCAGTCCATCAGTGAACATCTGAAGAAGACAAAAGATGAAACAAATCCAGCATTAAGATGTTTTTAACTCAAATACATAAGTCTATAATCCATAATAACACTTCCTCCAGTGAAAAAGTGCATCTGCTGTTGTCTCTCACATATTTGTTTAGAGCTGTTTAAACGCTGCTTGATCTGTGCAGATTGATGGACTGGAGTTGTTTGGAAGAAACTGTATTGCACCAATTACTACTACAGTGACAACCGTCTCAGAGAGTCGGTTCTTCAATGATTCTTTATGGCATAATTATAATATAATGAATACTCAAACGAAACTCACGGTCTTCAATGACGCACATTCCAAAATCGTCATGAAGGAAACTTCAACGAGAAGTCTGAGACAATTAAGCATCATCCAATGCTAATCGAGATCACAAATATTCTCCCTATTTCACAAAGTGAAATCGCTACGGAAAGAGATCTTAATTCGCATTATTTTACCGCTTTACAGGGAAGACTACAGGACCTATGCTTTCACTCTGCCATTTGTGCATTGAAAACTGATCCGCTCTCGCGCGATCACCAAACAGGCCACGCCCACTCAATGAAATTCAATGACCAACATAACAGCTGTACAGCCCTTATAATAAAAGAACGCAAACTGAACATGGGCTTTTTTTACAGCCGCCCCCAAATTTGGTGGACAAATTTGCCTGTAGTAAATGTACTTCTGTGTGTCATCTGTGTCCTGCGGTAAAGCAGGTAATTTAATCAATCTAGCAACTGGTCGAGTGTAAGTATGATCCTTGACTTTAACAACAGCTGTTCTGACCCTACCATCAGACCTAGGAAGGATGGATGAAACAGTACCCACTCGCCAGAGTGCAATCAACTATAAGGACTACAGTTCCAAATGTAATGTTCTCTCTTTCTCTGTTCCATTTCTGATGAGCCTTTAATGTAGGCAGAAATCATGTATGAAATGCTTCCAGAAGTGATCACTAAAAATCTGACTGTGTCTCCACCTTTTTCGACTAAGAAGATCAGACTCAGGATAAACTATCTGAGGTAGTGAGGAGTCAGGCCGCCCCATGAGCAATGAGTTGGAGTTATAGGATCTGGATCAGCTACATCACCAGAGACATAACCAAAAGGTCTTGAATTTAAGATGCCCTCGACCTCTATTAAGACTGTCCTCAAAACCTCTTCAGTGACAATCTGGGGGCCTAATGTGATCCATAGGGCTGTCTTCACAGACCTCACCTTTCTCTCCCACGATCCCCCGAAGTGCGGTGCACTCTGAGGGTGGGTTGCATGTGATTGAAAGCCTCTTCCATTTCTCTATTCCCTCCTCTGAAATTAGTTCCCTAATCAGACAGAAGCTCGTAGGGCTTTCCTCTACGTGGGATAAAGCATCTGAGGGGCAACAAGAATGAATCAGCATCCATATGGTCCATATGGTCCAGAAGATCAAGATGGACCGCTCAAGTTGTGAGGCACTTATAGAGAATACTCCGCTGATGTTTCTTCACTGCTTCTCTCCCCCGTAAAATCCAGAACTTTCACCGTATCTCAGCATACACCCTTCCAGGTCCTGGCTGATGGTGTCATAGTGCTTAATAAGGAGTTTCACAACTGGATGAGTCGGAGATAAGATCACAGGATGTAAAACATCTTTGGCCAGACTGTCACATCTTCTAAGTCTGCCACCCACATGGATCAGGTTGGAATCTTTATCATGCTCAGGTGCAAGTCCTGTGAGTCGACTGCTGGTGGGGAGAGTATTTACTTCCTTGAGTAAGGAAAACTCTTCAGGGAAGTCTTGTATTTGGCAATGCTGCAGAAGAGTCAATTCTGCATCATGGTAGTCATCTGCGTCTGCCGGTTCCCTACTGCTAGCCGCCCCTTGCAGGGATCTCACTGTGGCTTCTAGCAGCTCTTGATAGCTACTAAATTGATGGACGTCTGGAATGACAAGTTTTGCAGTCTCGCAAAGTAACCCACAGAATACAGGTTTCTTGAGTTCTTGAATATCATCAGGGGTTTTACATGCAGGTGCCTTCGGCCAGTTGCACTTGGGTTGTGTAAAGAAAGCTTTCTCCTGATCCCTTTCAGAGGATGCCATCCCTGTCTTTGGATTCTCAGATGGCACTTGCTTCTGTTCTCCCCCATGCAGAACAGTGGTCAGCTTTTGAGGCGTGAATCCAGGCTTCTTCTCTTTGCGGAAACCCTGCTTCTCATGATCAGGGTATGTACCGTACTGGGTTCCCTCTACTTGCACAGGAACCTCATATTCAAGTCAATCAGCCAAATCAAGTAAAGTAGGAATGGGGTTTGAAGAGGGTTAACTAATCTCTTAAAATTGGCTCTTTGGTAATAAGGTAACTTAGCTAAGAGACGAGATACATGAGAACCACACTTCAACTCAGTCCAGCCTGGGCTACCCAACTGATTAAACAATCCGACTAAGGCTCGAACACGAAGAGCAAATCCCTTGAAAGCTTTGACATCACCACCTTTAATGTTAGGCCCATCCATCAAGCTGGTGATCCGCTGCAATGCCAGCTGATGTGGTTGCCCATACATGTCGATAAGAGTTGTGTCACTGAAAGGAGAACGGCTGTGACTAAGAATCTGCAACAAGTTAAGCATCTTCCAACTTCAAATGATCCATGAGTATTTGAAACTTGAAAGATTCTGAGGCATCGTTGGGCAGAACATTGTCTAAAGCGAGCTTCAGTCTGGCGAACTCTCGTGGATCATCATGAATGAAGTCTGGGATGGTGGGTGTAGGCCCACGATATTGCACTGGCAATGGGTGCCAAGGACGGTTAAGATCTTGGTCTAGAAATCAGTATGAACGATTAGAGGGATACATCTGTTCATTGCCACCATATTGGTCCGTTCTCCGTTCCCGCTGACGATAAAGACTAGAACGATCAGTTAAGCCAGTTCTATGTGAAGGGTGCACCCTGTCCTCAAAGCATGGATCATGAAGATTTCTAATGGGCCGATACTCTCAATGTGAATGTAAAGTATGTGCCTCTGCTGAAGAATGACTGAAATCCCGAGGTGGGTAGCATGGAGGATTGAGCTGCAATGACATGGCACACTCTGACTGGTGATAAAGAGAATCAGACTGTCGATGCTTCAAACCATTGACAGTAGCACTTTGGCCAGTAACATGTTGTGGAGAGTCATTCTCACCATGAGGAGGTTCAATATACTGGGGGGTGGACTGGCCTGAATTTAATTGGCTACCACCCAGCCTGCCTACTCTCTCTAAACGATTAGTAAGATCTTCTATAAGATCTTGATAGTTATCATGACGTGAATGCAGGGACTCATCCCTAGGGGGCACCAACGGAACATGTTCAGATTGATTGGGATTCTGATCTTTCTGCTTAGAGACCAACATGCTCTATCCTCTGCACTAAGAGAACACTGTGAAGGTGATGAAACCTGTGGCTGAGCTAAGACAGGAGAACTAGCGAATATATCTGAAATGCGTTGCACATCTTGCCGCAGCTGCTTGCTTTCCTCTCTCATTTCACGAATACAAGAGAGTTACTACAAGAGATAACTAACCACATTGTCCTGAAGATACAACGGTTGTCGAGTTATTCTGCTTGGCCTAACCACCACCATATTCTCTCTGGGTCTGTACATCATTGCTGAGACGGTTATAACATCCGGCTCGAAGGACCATTAAATGTTTGGAAGAAACTGTATTGCACCAATTACTACTACAGTGTCAACCGTCTCAGAGAGTCGATTACCACATCTGATGTCCAATGGCCATGAGAGAAATGAAGAGGAGGCAATTGTACTAAATTGTAATATTTAACTCTTTATGATGCTGAATATCAATGATCAAATACACAATGTACATATTTACCATAAAAGTAGATCACAAATAGCAAATAAAATGTACATGTAAAGAGCATAGGCCTATGCAAAATAATAAACAAACAAATTGAATTACTTCAACAGATTTGGATTTCAAGGATACAGATGGAGGCTGATTTCACAGATATGTAGTGGAAACAAGGGGTGCAACAGTCTGTGTTGGTCTCCACAGTTCTTTAAGATGTTCAGATGTCAGGATAGAGATGTGAAGCTGGTGGTTAAGCTGTAGTCTCAGGTCCCCTGATGCACGATGAATATTCGACGATGACAAATGCAAAGTCTAAGATGCTTGTTATTGATTTATCCCGTTGCTGTGTATGGCTCTAAATGTGGTTCTATAATAAGCAAATAAACAATCAGTAACAGAAAACTGCATAAATGTGCGATAACAGCACAACAGAAATTGCTGCTTCATAGTAACTTAGCTGTATAATGGCGATCATACTCGCCATCATAAAAAGCATATACTTCACATAACCGAGGAAACACACTCATTTTACACAAATTATAATCCAGCAGCATTATATCAAGTTAAACGGTAAATAAATGGCATAATTATAATATAATGAATACTTAAACAAAACTCACGGTCTTCAATGACACACATTCCAAAATCGTCATGAAGGAAACTTCAACGAGAAGTCTGAAACAATTAAGCATCATCCAATGCTAATCGAGATCACAAATATTCTCCCTTAATTCGCATTATTTTACCGCTTTACAGGGAAGACTACAGGACCTATGCTTTCACTCTGCCATTTGCGCATTGAAAACTGATCCGCTCTCGCGCGATCACCAAACAGGCCACGCCCTCTCAATTAAATTCAATGACCAACATAACAGCTGTACAGCCCTTATAATAAAAGAACGCAAACTGAACATGGGCTTTTTTGCAGGAGTGCTGTGGATTATTGTGATGTTTTTGTCAGCTGTTTGGACTCTCATTCTGACGGCACCCATTCACTGCAGAGCATCCATTGATGAGACACTGATGCACTGCTACATTTCTACAAACCTGATGAAGAAACAAACACATCCTGATCTGGGATGGCCCCAGGGTGAACATATTTTCATTATTAGGTGAACTGTTTCTTTAAGCGCGTACACAACAGTCAAATTAACGTTCTTTCTGTTCTTTCTTTGTTTTTCAGACACATCAAGTGTCCAAACTCAAAGCGTCCAGCCCATTATCACCCAGCGATATGATCCAGGGATGAGGTCTGTCTGTGAGTAATGGCAGCAGATATTAAAGCACAGACGTCATGATGGTGTGATTACGTCAGTCTCGAGGCCAGGTCTGTGTGAAAGCGCTGCATGACCGTGGGCCGCTGTGAGCCGCTAATGGGATCAGTTAAAGGTCCTACAGTATTAAATGTTTGGTTGACGGAGTGGCGAGCGACTCATTAATGTGTCACAACACCCAACACTGACCATCCTGACCAGCCTTAATCATCTCTGCCTTTATTCCAACAAAATCATTTTAGCACATATTCAGTTACTACAAACTCATGTGCACTCAACATGATCATTTAGTCAAATTACTAACAATTTATATACAATATGGCCAAATGTTTTGTTTATTACAGCCAAGAAGATGAAATAACATGAGTTAACATAACTCAGATTCATGCACTTTTATTCATGAAGGATGCATTATATTGATCAAAAGTTACAGTGAAGACATTTATAATGTTTCAAAAGATTTCTATTTAAAAAAAAATGCTGTTCGTCTGAACTTTCTGTTCATTTGTGAATCCTGAAAAATAAAATGTATCACAGTTTCCACAAAAATATTGTACAGCACAACTGTGTTCAACATTGATGATAATCAGAAATGTTTCTCGAGCAGTAAATCATCATATTTTCATGATTTCTGAAGATCATGTGACACTGAAGACTGGAGGAATGATGCTGAAAATACAGCAGAGCATCACAGAAATACATTACAGTTTAACACAGATTCACACAGAAAACAGATGTTTTAAATAGTAATACTATTTAATCCATTTTACTGTATTTTTGATCAAATCATTGTATCCCTGGTGAGCAGAATAGAATTCTAAAACAATAAAAATAAACATTAAAAATCTTACTAACCCCAATGTTTTCAATGCCTATGTACAGTTTGCATTTATTCCTTGGTTTTATTCATGTTTAATTCTGTAAAAAATAAAACCTGGGAAAATGCTCCTATCAGGCATTTAAATTTGAAAAATGATGGCATTATTTAGTAAAACTTTTTCTATTATGACCTGTATGAAAAAAAAACACATTGAAAGAGACTGCAAAGGCTTGTTTGAATTACAAAGCAAGAAAGTGTGAGCGAGCTGATGAAGGGAAGGGACTGGTTCTGTCCATCTGTGAAGCTCTGTGCAGGTCCCAGCGCTGGTTCGTGCCGCTCCGCAGACAGATGGTCACTGGGGGACTCTGATAACAGGACAGCAGGTCTCCGCCGAGGCTGCGCTCCAACTCAACATGTGTGTTTATCTGTCATGTCCAAATGTCATATTCAAGAGCTGGAGGTTTATTAGCCACAGAATCTGGTGCGAATCATCGGCGTCATCAGGAAAATATGAGCAGCATCACACTGACAAACCTGCTGCTTCATTCCCATGCTTCTGAACAACACTGAACATCACTGGAAAGACTTATTTGCTGTCATTATTCATCTGTTGTTCTGTTCATATTAATGTTAATATTACTGCTGTTCATACTGATGTGTGATCTCTGATGGATGAAGTGTTTCAGGTAACAAACTAAAGAAAGTGAAAGCCTGACAGTTTGTATCTGGTTTGTGAAGATGGAATGAACGTTTCCCTCGTTTGTGTTTAATTAGGGCTGTTTTTGGGGTCACAGCGGGGTTGTCTGGGTCGGTTCATCTCTATGCCCTTATGCAAAGAAAATATATTTCCTAATATAGGAATGATCAATATATTAAAGGACATAAGGGAATATTAGAAATTATTTTAGATTTATTACAATATATTGCATATTAATGCATAAGAAATTGCTGCTTTCATAAATTAAAATATGTGACAGTACATTCATTCAGATATCACAAATGCCACTAAAGAAGCTTTATTTTTGATTGTTTGATCTTGTCAGTGTCTCCAGATGTCACCTTTATTTATATAGCGCTTTAAACAAAATACATTGCGTCAAAGCAACTGAACAACATTCATTAGGAAAACAGTGTCAATAATGCAAAAATGAGAGTTAAAGGCAGTTCATCATTGAATTCAGTTATGTCATCTCTGTTCAGTTAAATAGTGTCTGTGCACTTATTTGCAATCAAGTCAACGATATCGCTGTAGATGAAGTGACCCCAACTAAGCAAGCCAGAGGCGACAGCGGCAAGGAACCGAAACTCCATCGGTGACAGAATGGAGAAAAAAACCTTGGGAGAAACCAGGCTCAGTTGGGGGGCCAGTTCTCCTCTGACCAGACGAAACCAGTAGTTCAATTCCAGGCTGCAGCAAAGTCAGATTGTGCAGAAGAATCATCTGTTTCCTGTGGTCTTGTCCTGGTGCTCCTCTGAGACAAGGTCTTTACAGGGGATCTGTATCTGGGGCTCTAGTTGTCCTGGTCTCCGCTGTCTTTCAGGGATGTAGAGGTCCTTTCTAGGTGCTGATCCACAATCTGGTCTGGATACGTACTGGATCCGGGTGACTGCAGTGACCCTCTGATCTGGATACAGACTGGATCTGGTGGCTACGGTGACCTCGGAATAAGAGAGAAACAGACTAATATTAGCGTAGATGCCATTCTTCTAATGATGTAGCAAGTACATAGGGTGTTATGGGAAGTGTTTCCAGTTCCGGTTTACCTAATTAATGCAGCCTAAAAATCCTTTAATGGATTTGGATATTAAAAGCATATTAGTGTGTTATGTGTATGCCAGGTTAAAGAGATGGGTCTTTAATCTAGATTTAAACTGCAAGAGTGTGTCTGCCTCCCGAACAATGTTAGGTAGGTTATTCCAGAGTTTAGGCGCCAAATAGGAAAAGGATCTGCCGCCTGCAGTTGATTTTGATATTCTAGGTATTATCAAATTGCCTGAGTTTTGAGAACGTAGCGGACGTAGAGGATTATAATGTAAAAGGAGCTCATTCAAATACTGAGGTGCTAAACCATTCAGGGCTTTATAAGTAATAAGCAATATTTTAAAATCTATGCGATGCTTGATAGGGAGCCAGTGCAGTGTTGACAGGACCGGGCTAATATTGTCATACTTCCTGGTTCTAGTAAGAACTCTTGCTGCTGCATTTTGGACTAGCTGTAGTTTGTTTACTAAGCGTGCAGAACAACCACCCAATAAAGCATTACAATAATCTAACCTTGAGGTCATAAATGCATGGATTAACATTTCTGCATTTGACATTGAGAGCATTGAGAGCAACGTGGCTTTCTAAGGAAAGATTGCGATCAAGTAGCACACCTAGGTTCCTAACTGATGACGAAGAATTGACAGAGCAACCATCAAGTCTTAGACAGTGTTCCAGGTTATTACAAGCAGAGTTTTTAGGTCCTATAATTAACACCTCTGTTTTTTCAGAATTTAGCAGTAAGAAATTACTCGTCATCCAGTTTTTTATATCGACTATGCAATCCATTAGTTTTTCAAATTGGTGTGTTTCACCGGGCTGCGAAGAAATATAGAGCTGAGTATCATCAGCATAACAGTGAAAGCTAACACCATGTTTCCTGATGATATCTCCCAAGGGTAACATATAAAGCGTGAAGAGTAGCGGCCCTAGTACTGAGCCTTGAGGTACTCCATACTGCACTTGTGATCGATATTATACATCTTCATTCACTGCTACGAACTGATGGCGGTCATATAAGTACGATTTAAACCATGCTAATGCACTTCCACTGATGCCAACAAAGTATTCAAGTCTATGCAAAAGAATGTTGTGGTCAATTGTGTCAAACACAGCACTAAGATCCAATAAAACTAATAGAGAGATACACCCACGATCAGATGATAAGAGCAGATCATTTGTAACTCTAAGAAGAGCAGTCTCAGTACTATGATACGGTCTAAATCCTGACTGGAAATCCTCACATATACCATTTTTCTCTAAGAAGGAATATAATTGTGTGGATACCACCTTTTCTAGTATCTTGGACAGAAAAGGGAGATTCGAGATTGGTCTATAATTAACTAGTTCTTTGGGGTCAAGTTGTGGTTTTTTGATGAGAGGCTTAATAACAGCCAGTTTGAAGGTTTTGGGGAGGTTTTTACATTATTTTACATTATAATACGAAATACCTCTAGTTTTGTTTTCTTCCAGCTGCGCTCCATTTTTCGGGCTGCTCTCTTTAGGGTGCGAGTATGCTCATTATACCATGGTGTCAAACTGTTTTCCTTAACCTTCCTTAAGCGTAAAGGAGCAACTGTATTTAAAGTGCTAGAAAAGAGAGAGTCCATAGTTTCTGTTACACCATCAAGTTGTTCTGAGGTTTTGGATATGCTAAGGAATTTGGATACATCAGGAAGATAACTTAAAAAGCAGTCTTTTGTGTTATAAGTGATGGTTCTTCCATACTTGTAACAAGAAGTAGAATTTACAATTTTGGCTATATGAATTTTGCAAAGAACTAAATAATGATCTGAGATATCATCACTTGGCTGAATAATTTCAACACCATCAACATCAATTCCATGTGACAGTATTAAATCTAGAGTATGATTTCGACAATGAGTAGGTCCTGAAACGTGTTGTCTAACACCAATAGAGTTCAGAATGTCTATAAATGCTGATCCCAATGCATCGTTTTCATTATCAACATGGATATTAAAATCACCAACTATTAATACTTTATCTGCAGCCAGAACTAACTCGGATGTAAAATCACCAAACTCTTTAATAAAGTCTGTATGGTGCCCTGGTGGCCTGTATACAGTAGCCAGTACAAACATAACAGGGGATTTATCATTAACATTTGTTTCTCTGGATAATGTTATATGAAGCCCCATTACTTCAAACGAGTTATACTTGAAGCCTGCCCTCTGAGAAATCCTGAAAACGTTGTTATAAATTGAAGCAACACCTTCACCTTTGCCTTTTAGACGTGGCTCATGTTTATAACAGTAATATTGGGGGGTGGACTCATTTAAAATAATGTAATCATCAGGTTTTAGCCAGGTTTCTGTCAAACAGAGCACATCTATATTATGATCAGTGATCATATTATTTACAAAAAGTGTTTTCGTAGAAAGGGATCTGATATTCAATAAGCCAAGCTTTATCATTTGTTTATCCATATTGCTTCTGTTTTTTATTTGTTGAACCTCAATTAAATTGTTAATCTTAACTTGGTTTGGACGTTTTTTGTATTTTCTAGTTCGGGGAACAGACACAGTCTCTATAGTGTGATATCTAGGTGAAAGAGTCTCTATGTGCTGAGAATTAACTGACCTCTGTGACGGGAGGCAGCTAGCAGACGGTCGGTTTAGCCAGTCTGTCTGCTTCCTGACCTGGGCCCCAGTTAGTCAAGTATAAACACTAAGACTATTTGCCATATTTCTAGAGAGAAGAGTGGCGCCACCCCAGGAGGGATGAAGACCATCTCTTTTAAACAGGTCAGGTCTGCCCCAAAAGCTCGTCCAATTGTCTATGAAACCTATGTTATTCTGTGGGCACCACTTAGACATCCAGCCATTGAGTGATGACAATCTGCTATGCATCTCATCACCACGGTAAGCAGGGAGGGGACCAGAGCATATTACAGTGTCTGACATCGTGCTTGCAAGTTCACACACCTCTTTAATGTTATTTTTAGTGATCTCCCACTGGCGAAGTCGAACATCATTAGCGTCGGCATGAATAACAATCTTACTGTATTTACGTTTAGCATTAGCCAGCACTTTTAAATTTGCCAAGATGTCAGGCGCTCTGGCTCCCGGTAAACATTTGACTATGGTGGCTGGTGTCTCTATATTCACGTTCCGTACAATAGAATCACCAATAACTAGAGCACTTTCATCAGGTTTCTCAGTGGGTGCATCACTGAGTGGGGAGAACCTGTTTAATGTTTTGATCGGAACAGAAGAGCGGTGTTTTGACCCACGACTACGCTGCCTCACCATCACCCAGTTGCCCTGCTGCAGGGGCTCTGTTTCCGGAACCGAACAATGTACAGGAATCCCTGAGCTAGACGCATCCAAAGCCGTATCTAGAGCCCTAACATTCTTACTGTCCTCAATTAAAGTTTGGATCCGTGTCTCTAATTCTGAAATCTTCTCTGTCAGCCTAATTATTTCCCTGCATTTATCACATGTGAATCCCTCATCAGTGACAGAGATAGATAAACTGTACATGTGGCAAGAGGTGCAAGTGACAATGACAGGAGAAGCCATTACTCACCGTGCTTGATGAAATATTCTTACTGCGTTTGTTTGATGAACTTGTGAAAAACTGGAGCGAGAGAGAGGAGAGGAGAAAAGAAAACAGCGATAGGTTCGAATGAAAACGTTAATGACAAGCTAACGAGTGCTAACGCTTTGCAGGTGTACTGCACTAACGGATATAAAATAAAAGTGAACGATCAAAGTTAATCTGATAAGATTGATCGATAATATCAGAAATATGGTGTGAATTAAGTTATATTTTACCACTTTAAAAAACAGAGAGTGATAGTAAGATAAAGATTCTAGAGAAAAAAATAAAATAAAAACAGCTACACGGAGCTACAATTTGCCACAGAAGGCCAACAGGAAGTAGAGAAAACACTGTCCAACAGCGACACCCGCAGGCAGTCAGTAGACCCTGTAGTGCAAAAAAAGAGTCAATGAGGTGAAACACACACACAAACAGGTGAAGAGTCTAAACAGATCCAGCGTTCACTGATGGAGTGGAAGAAAAGCTTGAGCTCTGAAACATGAATAAACCAGGTATGTTTCTATAAAGTGTATATATTAGTATATATACTGTTAGTATTATATTAGTATATATACTGTGTAAGATAATGTTTATAAAGTGACCAAAGGCTAAAATGCATCATGTGTCTTCCTAAATATATTGATTCTTGGTGAATCTTCTGAACGATTGAGATCATGTCCAGAAATGTGACCCTTCACCTAGTGATAATTAAAGCTTGTCAGCGGCCGCAGGAAGTGATGTGATGTCATCCGTCTCCCTGGCAACAATGACATCTGCTAATGTGACCCATCATGAGCGAGAAGATGAAGATGAGGGTGAGTTTAGTCAAAAAAGCCAGATAACTACAGTAGAGCACACCTGCAGTCATTAGCTAAAACAGCCTCTCCTCGTTAATTTCTTACAATTAAAAACATACCTATACATTACATACAATTCACTGCAGTTTCCAGCTGAAATCAACACACAGATTTTATTATCTTTTACACAAATTATGATTACATATGATTAATAAAGCCTTATTTTCTTGTGGTTTAGTGCATGTTATGAGCTCAAACCCTTCTATCATAGTAAACTAATCATTTTGTCATTAGCACCACATCAGCAGCTCCACACGTTTGGTTTCTCTGTGGTGGTAAACTTGCTCGCTGGCGTCCCCGGTACAGTTCAGACCTGTAGAAGCAAGATAAAATGGCATGAGCCGCTATAATTTTGTACATACAGCAAACATCATAATAAAGCATTGCCAGATCCACATTCATATCTTTTGGATAAATCCGGACACAGTTTTAGCATCGATCACTGGATATTTCTCTTTAAATTAAACAAGAAGCAACGTCAGTTTGTGCAGAAATTTCCCAGTCGGTCTGTTTCTTTCTGCTGAGCTTAAATGAAGATATTTCAGTGGCTAAATATGGAATGTCATCGTTTTGCGTGAGAATTATGAAGACTTTTTAAGCTTAGTTGGAGTAAATCGATGTAATGCGACCCATTAATCTGTCTCTCTTATGATATTCTGTTCTGCTGAGCAAATAAAAATAATAATCAAAAGCCTACCAGCAACACAATGCCCTGGGTCTTCAAAGATAGCGTTCGACAGCAGTGATTTGTCTTTAAGGGATTCAGCAAAAGCACAAAGCAGAAGAATAGCACAGTGTTTCTAAAATAGAAGCACACCAGGGATACGCCGGGGTTGAGGTCGGGGATTCTGGGATTGTGAATCGCTCAGAGCACAGTCATGCTGCCACTGATGCTTGTATTAAAGCCATAAATGATGAGTGTCATCGCAGTATAATGCGGCGTCCATGAGATTATTCAAACCTCCCTTCTCTCTTCACGTAAATTTAAAAGCTGCTTGAGTTTTACTGTACATTTCTGCCATATGGACATCAACTTGAGATAGTCACCACTGATAAGCTGATACTAAATATAACTTACATTATCTTTGAAGCTGCTTAGCAACAATTTGCATCGTGAAAAGCAATATACAAATAAACTTGAATTGAATGGTAGCTTAATTAATTGTAAAACAGCCGACAACCTTAGCAGTCTAATATCATGAATTGTTCTACACATTGGGAAAAAAAAGATGTAGAATTTGCTATTAAATTTCACAAATTATAACAAAAAAAGTAAAAGTGAAGTGACATTCGGCCAAGTATGGTGACCCATACTCAGAATTTGTGCTCTGCATTTAACCCATCCGAAATGCACACACACAGAGCAGTGAACACACACACACACTGTGAGCACACACCCGGAGCAGTGGGCAGCCATTTTTTATGCTGCGGCGCCCGGGGAGCAGTTGGGGGTTCGGTGCCTTGCTCAAGGGCACCTCAGTCGTGGTATTGAGGGTAACACGTGAAGTAACACACTGAATTAAACATGAAAGTTCAAAGTAGTAATAAAGACATTTTTCTTTCATTCTCAGATGATCTTCGCTCTGTGTGTGTGTGTGTGTGTGTGTGTGTGTGTGTGTGTGGAGGTGTGTGAGGTGTGTGTGTGTGTGTGTGTGTGTGAGTGTGAGAGAGAGTGTGTGTGTGTGTGTGTGTGTGGAGGTGTGGTGCTCTACATGAGTCTATATTCATCTCCAGCAGTGACTAAGTTGGGCAGCGTGACTCAAACGTGCCGTGACATGTTCAGTCTGCACTTGTCTGTCCTCTTTAGCGTGGACATGCGGACATAAACACGACAGACAACAAACACTGAATCACACACATTATACACACAGAGATGGGAACAACACACAGACTCTCTGAGCGATGTAAAGGAGGATGTTTGATTAATGTGTGTGGCACAGAAACACAGGTCAAGATTCAAGATTTTATTTGTCACGTACAAGTTACAAGCAGTGAAATGTAGATGTTCAGCAAACCTCATAGAATCACTGCTGCTGATGTGTGAGGGTAAAGATGAGTGGAGTGTGATTTACAAGAAAGTACTGCTTCAAGAGATCATATTTCATTCAAGTGTTTCTTTCTCTTTTTTTCAATTGTTTGTGAAGTTTTTACAATGAAAATAGTTTCTAGGTCACACACTTTTTCAGTGTGTATTCCTGAGTGTTTCTTGACAGGTCTTCAACGTATTCCTGACAGAGTTTGTGAGATTCTCTCGGACAGATTTCAGAAATCTTTTGATTCATCAAGTCTTTTCTGAGAATCTCTGCTCTTTAGCACAGTTCATAAAGACAGCTGTTTATCTGCTGTTAAAGCAGCTTAATCTATTACATAAATCACACACATTTCTGCTTATTATTATTAGCTTCACATTAAGCAGCTTGAAGTGAATTAGCCATTTCAACAAATATTTTTCCAGATCAAAACCCTGAAGAGACCCTGAGCTGTTTTCATCATATCACTTTCTCAATCAGACGGCCGGCACGACTGCTCTTCCGTGTCTTAATTAGATTTGATTATTCATGTGAAGGAACGTAAAGGCCATCAGAAGCTCGTCCGCCCGCAGCCAAAACATTTCTGCGCTTGACATGCCATCAGACTTCATCTCGCTCTAATCACGACAACATTAAAACACAGCTTCAATGAACTCTTCAGATTGCTCTTAACACATTTACAACTGACTCCACATTTAAACATTTTCATTTATATTTATATTTTATTTTTTAAATTTATATAGCACTTTATAAAATACAGATTGTGTCAATAATTTTGACACATTTTTCAGAAAGGTTCATTAAAGTTATATTGCATCTCCAGTAAATGTATCTTGATTTTTAAGGATGTATAGATATTTGTACTGGAACACAAATAAAAAATGCTGAGGAAGAACTGATTTTTGGTTGTTTGTATTGGCTCTGAATGAAGCTGTTATTCATTTAAAGATCAATGAAGTGTTTTCAGTTCCAGGCATCTGGTGTTTATTCCCATGAATCTACAGATGTGTGGTGTTTGCTGAGTTTCTCGTGTGTGTTTTTGTGAAACTGGTTTACTCTCTTCTCTCTGACAGAAGGTGCGTCACACCAGACTCCATGTGAATAGAACAGAATAGAAAGGAAACGTGAATTCACTGAGTGAAAAGACATTTAATCAATAGAGGACATTCAAACATCAGCAATCGCTTACCTCTTATACATTTCACATATTAAGAACAAAATATAAATACTGAAAATTAAATGAATGCTGAATTGTGTAACAAAATGCGTTTCATTAAACTAGAAGTAACACAAATGAATATTTTGCAGTTCACCATGTAGCGTCCTAAACGTAGAGTAACTAATATATGTTTATGTGGCAGGGGAGGCGTGGTTCAGCGAGGTCTGTGATGGGAGAGAGAGTGAAGAGATGAGCGGTGGTAAGTGGGTTAAGTGAGAAACGAGTGACACCTGCTTCTCATTGCAGTGATTGGCGTGGGGAAGCGGTATTTAAGCCAGCCGCTAACCAGCGAGGGCAGAGAGAGCTGAGGACTCGTGAGGACTCAAGCAGGATCGTGAAAAGCAAGACTGTGAATTGCCCAGCAGTGGTTTGAATTAAGCGAAAGCGCAGGTGGCGCGACTTTGTTTTATTTTTGTTGATTAATAAAGAAACCCACGAGCCTCAGAAACGCCAACCCTGGTCTCCTTCCTTCTCTGACATAAGAACTTTATCACACTGATGCAGAAACCCGGGAAGGAAGGAGAACGACACCGCCATGCCAAACTCTATCAGGACCATCGGGAACGCTGTTTGCAGAGATCATCACATCGCTCTCGGGCCTGCATCAGGAACACCATCAAGCCCTGCTGGACTTGCGGGCCGACCACGAACATTGGTTTCAGGCAATGATGCAGGTTCAGCAGGAGGACCGTGAGCTTTTCCGGTGCGAACTGCACTCTTGCAGTTTAAATCTAGATTAAAGACCCATCTCTTTAACCTGGCATACACATAACACACTAATATGCTTTTATAAGATGTTTATAAGATACAACCTTTTTATGTCGGCTTCCCCCAGTTCCAGTCTCGCCGCCCACATGCCTCTTACGAAGATGGGGCCAACGGATGATCCAGAAGCATTTCTCGACCTATTTGAGAGGACGGCCGAGGCATGTGAGTGGCCGACAGACAGCTGGCCGGTACGGGTGATTGCGCTGCCCAGGAGGCTTCTGGGAGGCCCAGAAGGCTTCTGGGAGGCCAGCCCTTTGTCTTAGCCCAGCAGCTCCGGGACTCATGCCGCAAATGGCTGTTGGCCGGAGGAAGGGACACCGAGACCATTATCAACAAAGTGGTACTGGAGCAGTTCATCTCGCGACTCCCGAAGAGAACCACCCAGTGGGTCCAGTGCAACCGGCCGGCGTCGCTGGATCTGGCCATCCAACTGGCGGAGGATCAGCTGGCGGCGTGTTCCGGGGTTGGCAAACCCCTTCCATCTGTCTCTGTCTCTCTCTCTCTCTCTCTCTCTCTCTCTCTCTCTCTCTCTCTCTTCTCCCCCTCTCTCTCTTCCCTTTTCTCAAAACCTGTCCCTTTTCCCAGGACCCGGTTCGTGGGGCCACCGAGGGCCGCCCCCCGCTGGAGAACGGTGACGGAGCCGGCTGCTGTGTCGCGGGGCCCTGCCAGAGGAATGGTGTCGCCACACCAGGAGGGACTCGATGAGCCACTTGCCGCTTCCACACGTCAACTAGGGCGGCGGGGAGGCCTGGGCTGGCCTGCTGGTGTTGCGGGGATCCGGGCCATTTCGTGGATCGGGGTTCGGTCATGGAGGTGGGGATGTTGGTCTGGATCCCAGACGACCCACAGGCTGCCCCCGATCAAGCCGGGTTGTACCAAATACCCGTGAGTATTAAGGGGGGTACCTATCAGGCTTTGGGGGATTCGGGTTGTAACCAAACCTCCATCCATCAAAGCCGGATACAATCCGGGGCATTGGATACGGGCCGCATGGTTAAGGTGAGGTGTGTGCACGGGGATATAGTGGAATACCCCGTAAAAGCCATAGCCATCAAATTTAGGGCACAAAAGCATTATGTGGAGCTGGCCGTTAGTCCGCGCCTCTGGCATCCACTAATCTTGGGGACCAATTGGCCAGCTTTTGAACAATTATTGGGGTGTTTAACAGTGGATGCCTCTGGGAAGAAGAGAGGGCCAGAGGGCGGGGCAAGCGCTCAGGTGGGAGAATCTGTGCCAGGACCCAGTGGGGAAGCTTCAGGGGAACCGAGCGATTTGGCGAGGCTAAACCTTTCCAGTCGCGATGACTTTCCTCTGGAGCAGTCCCAGTTCCATCGATGGGCAGGTCCTCCATCCTGACCGTGCACTCTCTTATCCGTATTTGGCCGTTATTAAGGACCGGTTGTATCGAGTGACCCATGACGTTCAGACAAAGGAAGATATGACCCAATTATTAGTACCTCTGAGCCGTAGGGAAATGCTTTTCCAGACGGCGCATTGTAATCCAATGGCAGGGCATTTAGGTATGACAGCCACATTAAATCGTCTAATGACTCGATTTTTTTGGCCGGGCATTCACGAGAACATGCGCAGATGGTGCGCGTCTTGTCAGGAATGTCAGTTGGCGAACCCACCGGCCGCCCCAAAAGCGCCATTGCGCCCTCTTCCTCTAGTGCAGGTCCCTTTCGAACGAATTGGTATCATCGGGCCCTTAGAATGATCAGCACGGGGACATCGTTTTGCGTTAGTCATAGTGGATTACGCAACACGATATGCCGAAGCAACATCTCAGCAAAGAGTGTGGCGGACACCCTGTTTCATTTAATCTCCCACGTGGGAATCCCAAAAGAGATTCTCACAGACCAGGGCACCGCTTCTATGTCACGCACGGTAAGCAAATTATATGAATTGTTGGGCATTAAAGTGGTATGTACCAGAGTCTATCACCCACAAACAGACGGACTGGTCGAACGATTTAATCGCACTTTGAAAACAATGATTCGTAAATTCGTACAAGAAGACGGGAAAAATTGGAATAGATGGCTAGAACCCCTCTTATTCGCTGTGCGCGAGGTCCCCCAAGCCTCCACAGGGTTTTCCCCCATCGACCTTCTTTACGGACGCCAGCCCCGCGGGGTGCTGGACGTCCTGAAAGAAACTTGGGAGGACGGACGTTCGGATAACAAGAACGAAATTCAATATGTCATGGACCTGAGAGCAAAACTCCATACACTGGGGCGGCTCTCTATGGAGAATTTGCTTCAGGCCCAGGGCAGACAAAGCCAGCTGTATAACAGGGGAACTAAGCTCAGAGAATTTGCACCGGGCGATAAAGTGCTCGTATTACTGCCAACCTCCAGCTCCAAATTGTTAGCAAAGTGGCAAGGACCCTTTGAGGTCACACAGCGAATAGGAGATCTCAATTATGAAGTAGTACGAACAGACAGAGGCGACTCGCGGCAAATTTACCACCTCAACCTCCTAAAAAAATGGAGCGAAGAGGAGTCAGTGTTGCTAGCGACGGCGGAGAGGAAGATCTCGGGCCAGAGGCGGTCATTAAAGAAAAATCCCTTGCCCTACCCCCGGGAGGGGATCACCTCTCACCCTCGCAGCTCACTGACATTGGGCAGTTACAGTCCGAATTTGTAGAAGTGTTTTCGCCTCTACCTGGTCGAACTAATCTGATTCAGCACCATATTGAGACTGAGCCGGGCGTGGTGGTTCACAGCCGGCCATATAGACTACCTTAACACAAGAAAAAAGTGGTTCAGACAGAATTAGAAGCGATGCTGGGGTTGTGAGTAATCGAGGAGTTCCACAGTGATTGGGCGAGCCCGATAGTTTTGGTGCCTAAAACGGACGGCTCGGTGCGGTTTTGTGTGGACCATCGCAGGTTGAACGCAGTGTCAAAATTTGATGCTTATCCAATGCGACGGATTGACGAGTTGCTCAATCGGTTAGGTACAGCTCGTTTTTACTCGACATTGGACTTAAAAAAAAAGGATATTGGCAGATCCCCTTATCTCCCAGCCTTCACCACGCTGTTTGGATTACACCAACTTGTGACGCTTCCGTTCGGCTTGTTCGGGGCCCCCGCTACGTTCCAGCGTCTCATGGATCGAGTGCTGCGACCCCATGCTACATATGCCGCAGCCTATCTTGATGATATTATCATTTATATTGGGGACTGGCGGCGGCATATGGAGCATGTGAGGGCTGTCCTCGAGGCGCTGAGACGGGCGGGGCTAACGGCCAACCCGAAGAAGTGCGCGGTTGGGCGGGTGGAGGTAAGGTATCTGGGCTTCCACTTGGGTCACGGGCAGGTGCGTCCCCAAATTGACAAGACGGCAGTGATTGCGACCTGGCCCAGACCCAAGACCAAAAAGCAGGTGAGGCAGTTCCTGGGGTGGGCGGGATATTATAGGAGGTTTATTCCTGGTTATTCGGACCTCACCAGCCCGCTGACTGACCTCACTAAAAAGGAGGTACCAGATACGGTCCAATGGACGGAGCAGTGCCAACAGGCCTTTACCCGAGTTAAGGCTGCCCTGTGTGGTGGACCGCTCCTGCACTCTCCTAACTTTTTTTTCTCCCCTTTTTGTTGCAGACCGACTGGGCGTGGCCCTGTCCCAGGAGGTGGGGGGGGGGGACTGCCCGGGGGGGGGACTGCCCGGTGCTGTACATTAGTCAAAAGCTCTCAAAGAGAGAGACTAAGTACAGCACCATAGAGAAGGAGTGTTTGGTCATCAGGTGGGTGGTCCTCACCCTTCGCTACTACCTACTGGGGCGGGAGTTCACCCTCTGCTCGGACCACGCACCACTCCAGTGGCTCCACCGCATGAAGGATACCAACGCGCGAATCACCCGTTGGTATCTAGCTTTACAGCCATTTAAGTTCAAGGTGATTCACAGGCCGGGGCACAGATGGCTGTAGCCGACTTCCTTTCCAGGAATGGGGGGGGGGGGCCTGCAGGCCGGATTGCTCCCTGGCCTGAGTCGGGCGGTGGGGGTATGTGGCAGGGGAGGCGAGGTCTGTGATGGGAGAGAGAGTGAAGAGACGAGCGGTGGTAAGTGGGTTAAGTGAGAAACGAGTGACACCTGCTTCTCATTGCAGTGATTGGCGTGGGGAAGCGGTATTTAAGCCAGCCGCTAACCAGCGAGGGCAGAGAGAGCTGAGGACTCGTGAGGACTCAAGCAGGATCGTGAAAAGCAAGACTGTGAATTGCCCAGCAGTGGTTTGAATTAAGCGAAAGCGCAGGTGGCGCGACTTTGTTTTATTTTTGTTGATTAAAAAAGAAACCCACGAGCCTCAGAAACGCCAACCCTGGTCTCCTTCCTTCTCTGACATAAGAATTTTATCACAGTTAACATTTCATTATTAGTAGTAGTAGTACTTTATTGTTCAGCCTTAGCTGAAAATTGATCTTTGGTCCGCCATACAAACACAAAACAATTAACCATACACAACATCCAATAAATACATCTAACCATACACAACATCCACAATGACAAGATTAAAATATACATTTCATATCTCTTTTTCAAAAGACTTATTGCATTTGGTACGACGGTTTGTTTATATATTGCTTTTGTTGCTTTTGGTGTTCTGTAATGATGATGTGATGGTAATAATTCAAGGGGTGTGTTGTGTCTCTCGTTATAATCAAAGCTTTTCTCTAAACAGTATTTTGGTATAACTGAGCGACTGACTTTTGCTTTTATCCTTTATTTATTCCAGCTACTTATTCTGTCTAATTTAACTTTATTCGCAGTAGTAACTCGTCCGCACCACACAGTTATATTATACCCTAAAACAGTCTCAATTAAACCAGTATAAACTGTTTGCAACACAACTTTGCTCACACAAAATTCTTTCAGTTTCCTTGGCAAGAATAGCCTTTGATTTGCTTTCTTACAATTAAGAGCCACATTATCAGAGAGGTACAATTTACAGTTAATCATGATTCCTAAATATGTTCTGAATATTTATATAGTTTGCAATTATCATACTGCACTCTTATACCACTTGTATAAACAGAAAATAAAAGAGGGGACAGGACGTATCCTTGGGGTGCCCCCGTGTTTAAAGATATAATATCTGATTTGAACCCTAGAGCACAAACTCGCTGTGGTCGATTTGTTAGAAAATTCTTTATCCAATGAACTATTCCCCCATTCACACCTAGAACCAGGAGACGTTCCAAGAGTAAATGTATCTGCATGGTATTAAAGGCAGAGGTGTAATCAATAAAAAGAACACGCACATAAGCCTTTGCCTGTTGTAAATGGCTAGCAATTATATAGACCACAGTGAGCGTTGCGTCCTCTGTTCCTCTTTGAGATTTATATGCAAATTGCAGTACATCTAATTGTTCTGATATGTATGGTTTTAGATGATAACTTTTTCCATGCATTTAGCTAGTATTGAGGTTAACGCCACAGGAGGAAAGTCCTCTAGATCTTTTGCTCTCACTTTTTTTTTGCATTATTTGTTATTGAAAAATGCATGAATAAGCTGCACATCTAATGTGTGTTCTGTAACGCAGGGCTTTCTGAGGGTGTGGACAGGATCCAGGTGAGTCTCAGGTTCATGTGATCGATCGACTCGTTCCTCATCACAGGTCAGGCTCTGACGAGAGTTAGGACTGACTCAAACACATCATCTTGTGCTGCGCTGATGGAGAATACATGTATCAAATGCATGTGATCACGTGTGAAAACACTTGAAAAAAATTTAAAATCGAAACTTTTTTTTTACCCCTTGCATTTCTGTTTACATTATATTGTACAAAGCGCTTTACACAGTTTGGTAATATTTTCACAAGCAACTGTTACATTCTCAAAGCTTTTAGTACTAATATCACAACAGATCATCAGAAGTGAAGTTTTTCAAACATTTCAGCGTATTTTCAGTTTTCTTTCAGCACAAAACTATCACGACACAAAATAAGTGTTTCCTCTCTATAAATGTTTCATCACAGTAACATCAAACTTTTCATTTGCATGACTTCTCATTCAGTTTAATACATTTGCCTGTTATAATCTTAATGGTTAATCAGTGAATCATTTGGTGCATCTATAGATATCTAGATATAGATTCAGTAGTTTCTAAAGAACTTGCTTGCAATTCAGGGATAACCAAATGTAATGAATTAGGCCTGTTTTTTGCACTATAAGTGATTTATCTTACAGTAGATGATATCCACTATTGTGTGTGTGTGTGTGTGTGTGTGTGTGTGTGTATATGTTGCTCTGCCAATATTCCAAGAAATTTTTTTGTTTTTTGTTTTGTTTTTTACCAAAAAGCAAAATCACATTTTCCTTAAAGAGGCAGCTTGTGATTTCTTCCCTTCATGTCTTTTGTTTTTGCTTGAATCTCCTCTGCTTCTCTCCTCATTCCCAACTCATTTTCATTACACCCTTTATTCAGATTGTTACAGAAATGCACTGAGGTTTGTGCATCTTTCCAGCATCTCTAGAGGACACCGAGAGCTTCACAGAAATATCTGCACGTGGCCTTGTTTGTCGAAGAACTATAGCAACATCACAACAAACAGCAGAGCAGCTCTAAGACAAAGTGAAGATATTCTAGAATTAAGAAGGAAATGTTCATCTGTCTGTCTGTCTGTGTCAGTCACATTAGTGACGCCTTCATCACGTTGAGTTTAATCCGGTCCGCTCGTCTCCAGACTGATGTTTCTGGATTTATATGAGAAGCTTATTCAAATTTCATACAGCAGTCTGAAAATAAAGACTGGCAGGAGAAGCACGGACGGATGGGAGAGGATGAAGACGCTGCTTCGTTTGCATTAAACAGCCATTAATTAGTGCATTCACATCCACTGGAGCGTGAGCGTCATTCTGACCCAAACACACCGGACTAAACTCTGGAGCTCTGTTCATTTCACTGGATTGGCAAAACAAGGCCAAATTATCGTAAAACAGATGAAATGTGGTACAAGCTGTTCTACATCTTAAAATCTTCCAAGATGCTTCTTTGACAACACCATTTTTGGAGGCAGATTATAAATCAGATTACAGTAATCACGTTAGCGTGTGAGCGTGTGGAGATGACACTGTGTGCTGATTGCAGTAAAACATGTTCCCACATTTCTCTTAATCTCTTTTAATTACTCGACCTGCCGTTAAAAATGCAGAGGAAACTCCAGAACAATCCTGATCTGTTTGAGCCGAGATCAGACGTGCTGTCTTGTTCTCACGCCTGCGACAGAAGCCACAGATCGAGTCTGAGCTGAATTAACTCTATCTGTTAGAGTTACTGTCTTGTTCATCAGAATTCAGACTGAATGTATTCCTGAGTTCATGATGACAGTGTGACGGGACACAGAACTAGTCATTATAGACATTTGTTTTATTTGCCTATTAGACGAATCATGATTACTATTATCTATGAATATTTTACAATGCAATATTTCTTAGTCATTTCACAAAGAAGAACAAGCAGCTGTAGTCACCTTTATTTCTATAGCACTTTAAATAATACAGATTGTGTCGAAGCAGCTTTACTGTCTTAAACTGGAAAACAGTGTCAATAACACGAGGATGATAGCAAACAGTATGTTTTAACAGTTAAAACCTCTTTAAAGCTCTAAAGCTTAAAACTTACTCATTTCAAATGTTAAAATGCCTTAAAAGAAAAATATTTTTCATGCACATACACTACCAGTCAAACATTTTTTAAACAGTAAGATTTTTTTTTAAAGAAGTCACTTCTAGTAAAAATATTTCAGAACTTGACTGTTCTTGCTGTACTTACAAATTAATTCAGGATTATTGAGCAGAAGAGAATTCTTTAAGAAACATTAAAAAGCTTACTGTTCAAAATCTTTTGGCTGGTAAACGATTTCCTTTACGTTCAGCTCTTGGTTATATACTGAACATCAGGACACTAAGAGTTCAGTGGGGTGCAGGATTGAGATGAAGCTTTCGTAGTAGGTACAGTTCATCTCTAAAACATTTAACAACAGTCTTAAACTACAAAAACATTGAGCAATTAAACAGCAGCTGATTGTTCCTCTGTAAAAACAAAACTAATAACACTGGGTCAGTCACTCTTTCACAAACTCATCAGTCGAATACTAACATCTGTGCTGTGAACATTTACACCTCAACAGATAAAAACCTCAAATTGAACAGGCTGTACAAGTCATTTCAACATGAATTATATTAACTTGAGAGCATACTGAAGATCACAAACAAAGTTCAGTTTTGCGTTTATAAAAGGACAAGAATCTGTTCAGTGTTAAAGCAAAACAGAGAAGTCAAATTCTGGCTCAATATCTTGCCCAGTTTTTCCCAGATGAGAAGGACACTACTGTACATGTGTGTGTGTGTGTGTGTGTGTGTGTGTGTGTGTGTGTGTGTGTGTGTGTGTGTGTGTGTGGGTGTGTGTGTGTGTGTGTGTGTGTGTGTGTGTGTGTGTGTGTGTGTGTGTGTGTGTGTGTGCTCAGCCGTTCACCACGCTGAACAAAAGAGAGTATTTTTAGAGCAGCTGTCATCTATAAATGGACAGGTTTTGTTTCGACGGCTGAATGAATCTGAACAGCAGTAGTTAGTCATCGAGCGCTGCGTGATGTTACGGTGACACCATCCTGTGTTTGTTGTTTAATTAAACTCTGAATAATGGACATTTGTTATTTCAGCTAAAAGATCATCAGATGTGAATTCTCTAAATTCAGACAAAGGGTTCAGTTTAAAATATGGTTGATATTAATTTCAACATCCATTTAAAAGTGAAATTACAAAAACACTGGACTGCTTGTGTATACATCACTTTTGTGAGTGAAATGTATAAAATACTTCAGTAAAACATGGACTAACACATCCATAATCTGAAACGTAAAAAAAATTCAGCTGTTTACACACATTTTTTTTAAACTTTGCCTCTTTTAAAAAAAAAACTTTACTCACAAATCCAAGAATTGCACACAAACTGCAAAATGCATTTAAAACATCACAAACACATCTCAAAAGCAAACATTTGCAAACCTTTTCCATAATATTAATTCATGTTTGTGTTACATAGAGAATTGTGTGTTGTCTTTTACAAAAAGTTTTTATTGAAATTGAAAACTAAGTCAAAGTCTGACGCTAAGTGTGTGGTTTTGTAGATCTGGAGTGTGCTTCTGCTGTTTGGGCGTCAGCTTTCAGAAACTGTGATGAGGAAAGATTCTGTGTGTAAGCAGCTGAAGACAAAGCTGTTAACTCACAATGAATAATGCATGCTAACCTTAAAACAGTTAGAGTTGTAGCTGATGTCTAATTTGGGTGTAATGATCATTTTCTGTAGAGTTTTGTCAAATGAGTCAAACTCTGTGAGATGTAGTGAGTTCTTTGCGCTGGTGTCCGCACACAGCATGCCGTTCTCCCCGTGACAGCAATCTTATGTAACCTTTTCCATATGTGTAATAGTCCAAACCCACGCCAGAGCTGCATATGCAAGACATTAACTGCTGGTCATGAGCCATTCAATTAAAGAGGAAAAAACCTTTCAGATCATCTCTAAAGAAAGAACGGTGCATCTTCTCCAGGCACATAAACCACAGCTGAACATGACCTGAACAGTTTCTGAAGAACAGAAACACTGACGCGCGTAATGAAACAGTTCAAGTTGTTTGTATTTTCTCTTTTTTCTTCCAGCAGATCACTAACATGAATTTGTGTATTAAAAGGTTTGAAACGTGAAACAGCAGCGCTGTGTTTGTTCACGGTCAGTGGATCAGTTCTGAGATCACATTCACACATGTACGTTACCTGCGTGTTTGGGCTCTGTGCTGCTGGCACATCTCACTCGATTAGTCAGGGTTTATAAGACACTTATTATTCACTAATGCTATTGATTTAACTGCACCGGATGACAACACAACTAGAACTGAACTGATCTGAATAATAACACTATTGTGTTCTGTAGAGATGCTTCACAGCTGAGGTTTTCTTTATTAAATCAATCTGTACGTATAAAGTGCTACAGAAATACAGGTGACTTGACGTGTTCTGAGTTTAATCCATGTTTAGCGAGTTGTGCTGCTTGAGGAAGAATAACCCTCAGTAATGTTCTCTGACAGACTGTGTTTTCATCGAGCTTCTTCACTTTCATGTGTCTTTTGTGAAAGCAAACACGTATTTACAGTAACAGCAGTCTACAGTCTGCTCCTTCTAATGGAGAAATTAGTAGAATGAAGTTACGTAACTTTATAACCATTTTGTCATTTCATAAAGCCAGGAGTGCTGGTGTCCATGACAACCACGAAAACACAGGCAAACATTTCCCTCCGAAAGAAAAAAGAAAGAAAGAGGAAGGAGAGAAAGGAGCAGGATTATGTGTACGACCGTCTCTCAAGGGCAGCATGAAAGTGAATGCTCACGTGTGTTTCACGATGTTTGTAACGAACGCAAGAGAAGAACAGAGAACACGGAGCAGCTCTGAACGTCTGTATGAACAGGTTCAGGTCAGTGAGGCGGATCACGAGAAACTCGACGGACACTTGGCTTTTCTTGTCTTCGTGTCTCTTCTCTATGTGATTCTGTGTCGGAATGATGTAGAAGTGCCTGAAGCTGCGATGATGAAACCATCAAACAGAGAGAGCATGTGTGTGTGTTCAGGGTCAGCGTGAGACCTGTGTGTTTCTTCAGTCTCAGCACAGAAACAAGGCCTGCTCCTCAGGTATCATGAGTTTCAATGATATTCATGTGCAGCTCAACAGCATCTGTCCTCGAGCACGCACACTGTATGGAAAAGAGGGGTTCACTTTATTTTAAAAGTCTACTCTAGACATTAAACTACTTATAAGTAACTTTGCAACACCCGCTCTCAATTATTTACAGCTACATGTCGATTAATTCTCATTTACTTACAGTTACATAATTGCAACTAACTCATTAATTTGCAACTATATATGAACTAACATTTATTTACAACTGCATGTCACTTAGTTCTTAGCTTATTAGTAGACTGTTAGGTTAGAGTTAGGAGAATAAGTTGACATGAACATTTCTTACAGTCAGTAGAATCTCCATCATAATCCAGTGCCAGCAGATGTTAGGCAGGTTTAGTTAGTAGCAGAGCGCAGTTAGTTTAGTTTAACCATTCTACAGTGGACTATCAACACGAAGTGTTATGTAACAGAGCAGTGTGAGTGTTCTGCTCAACAACACCGAAGAATGAAAGTCATTCGGGTTTGACCAACATGAGGGGGAGCAAATGATGACCGAATCTTTATTTGTGGCTGTTTTTGTAGGATGGAGATTAGTGCGTGACTCCAGCGGCTGATTGTGTCCGTCTCATTCATCACGAAGCAGGAGTTCAGACGTGATGAAAGAGTGTGTGAGCAGGTACGAGTTCTGATACTCTCTGTTATCTGTGTGTGTTTACTTCATTTCTCACCTCAGAAGGGATTCAGGTTATTCTCATGCACTCTTTCTCAGGTTCAGTATGTACAGTAGGGAACAGCACTAATGAGTGAAGATCATCATGATTCATCAGCAGCTCTGGGGGAGGAACACCAGACTCATGACAAAACCTGGACGCTCTCCACCCGCCCAGTCCCACAATCACACCACCGACACACACACACACACACACACACACACACACACGCTTTCTTATGAAACACACACATAAAGGCCTTCAATCATTATGACTTTAAAGTCACTGTCGTCATTGGGTGAAACTCAGTGGAGGGCGTGAGGCTCATAATCACACACACACTCGCTGCTTGTGTTTATTCTCTTGTAAAATCAACAGGATCGCGTCGTGCCAAGCGCAGCGTTCATGCGCTCTTCTCAGAGGACATTACCATGGCTGTGCCGCCCAAAACAAAAACACAGCTGACAAGACGAGCCTGACCGCATGAGCCGTGTGCTGGCGTGTGTGTGTGTGTGTGTGTGTGTGAGTGTGTGTGTGTGTGTGTGAGTGTGTGTGTGTGTGTGTGTGTGGGTGTGGGTGTGGGTGTGTGTGTTACAGACTCCTCAATCTGAGATGGGTTAAAGCTAAAGTGTTTCATTTCAGCATCACAATGCAACTTCAGAAACATCTGGTTAAAGAAAGATCTATTCCAACACGCAGCACGTGAAGTTCAACATACTGTAGACTTAAAATAAATTCACTTGTTAAATATCTTTGCAGAAAATATATGTGAAATATAAAGGCAAATATTGTATTTAAACATCCTATATGTTCAGAAATAATATAAACTAAGGAAAATTAGAAAATATTTCTTAGCATTCAATTTTAGAGGTCCACTCAAAAACGCTTAAAACTTAAGAAGACAGACAGTAAAACAGTATTTAATGAAAACATCAGCAGCTTTAGGTCTGTCAGCATTATAAAACATCAAATATCAGACATACAGTAGCGATTCTGCACTGCTTTCCATTGCATTACTAGATGGATGTGTTTGCAATATGTTCCACGTTACTCTCCTTCAATGTTTGCTAATATTTTTACATAAAACCATGATTCCTTGTTTTTAAAAAGAAGGTGCAAAATAGTAGCTATAATCAAATTAATAAAACATTGCGCAGCCTTAAATGACACAGAAATGACACGTTTCACCTTTGCATGACATCACACAACCATCAGTCACTTCATGTACTCCAACTGTTAGCATGGCCATGAAATTCCTTTCTGATTATTATTATTATTATTATTTTAATGGTGGTTGTCAAGGTGTTGCTCAGCAGTTGCTGGTGCGTCTGATCACAGTGCTCTCTTCAACACACGAGTTCTCTGATTCTAATAGACTGATGCGTTTCTCTGAGCATCGTGTTTGTGAGACGTATGTTTAGCATTAAATGCCTCAATGCATTTCATCATGTGAGTGCACTGCAAGGGTTTACTTAAACATCTGGGTTCCAGCGCTACAATCACACGCCTGTCCCCGGGCCGTTCTCCGCCTGTCCGTCTGCAGGCGCTTATTAACATGCCCTCAGAACCTCCATGTCTTCTGACATTCACTGGGCTCAAGAAATTATTTGCTTCTGACCCACTTTTGTGTTTTTCAGACCTGCGCCCAGACGAGCCGCTGAATGCAAAGCAGGAGAGAGAACTGTGTGTGAAGCTGGAAAATCTCGCTCAAGCTCAATCTAGAGAGTGAACGTCAAGATTCTGAGGTCATGACCCGCTGACGGCCCTCATGAGGAGATGAACATGAAGGTCTGTCGAGATATCATAAGAGCAACACACACACAATATATATATTTTTTTTTATTCCCACAATATCAAAGATTTTAGGTTTTACTATCCACACACACACACGTTAATCTAAACGCCAGTTATCAATACACTCACACTGTCGCCTCAAAAACAGAGCAGCCGGTGCTAATGAATATTTAATTGACATAACACTCAGCATGTCGTGCCAATGTTAATATAACACTGATGGGATGTGTTCACGCTTAACTACATGAACTGAACACACCAATCACAGGAGAGCACAAGAAGAACCACACTGTCCATCTTCACAAAACTACTTCAGTGTCAGTGCTGGGATGGTCTCTTTGGAAATGTACAGTTACAGATTACAATTTACCCTATTTAAAATGTAATAAGTAGCGTAACTGATCACACTTGATTACTTTTTTGATTGCATTTTTATAAATTTCTCATTACTGTTTTCCATTGTCAGTCAATTTAAAACATGTAAAGCAGGCAGGGTTAACATTACCGTATGCTAGTACTCAACGCTGATTTCTGTCAGACTTCAGAATCCACTTGAATTAAGATTGAAATATTTTAGTTTTAAAGCACAGCCACCACAAAATCAGACTATAGCACCACTTTTTACTTTCTGATCTTTCTGAGGTTAAATAAAGATTTAAAACAATAAAAAATAGTTTAATAGCTCGGTTTATCAAATCAAATCCTTGCATAGACAGGAAACATATAACAATGGCTTGGAAAAAACAGTTCATCTTAAAAAATTAAGAACATAAAGTACATAAACCTATTCTGTGTCCTAAATTCCTAAATCTTGGTGTCTCATATTTTAGAGCAGTTGATGTAATTTGGGAAAGAAATCAATCAAATGAATATTCAGATGTAACCCCTTTGTAATCGATAACATTTTCATAAGTAGCTGTAATTTAATTACACATTTTTCTCAGTAACTGTAACAGATTAGAGTGACTTTTATTTTTACCTATTTCTGTTACATGTAACTAGTTACTCCCCAACACTGATCAGTACAGAAGTAGAAACGCATGATGACGCACTGAGGCTCAAGCACTCAGCGCAGGGTTACTGTGACACAAGCAGCAGGAAACATGCTCTTACCTGGCCGTTTCTAACCACTCTCAAGCGTGCTTTGAGTGAAACACAAGCGTCAGTGAAGCTTCAGCGTTCAGCGGCTCTGATTCTCACTGCTGCTGAAGCCTCTATTTATCTTTGCTAAATGACTCAGGTGAATCTCACTGGTGATTCAGCATGTGGCACGTCTTGGCTTTAGAGACAGTAGAGCTTGAGTGGGCACAAACACTCACACACACACACACTTCATCAGCAGCTCACCACGTCTCCTCTGCTGTCCTGAGCTTCTCACACTCACTCACCAACAGCATGATTCATACAATATGTGTGTGTGTGTGTGTGTGTGTGTGTGTGTGTGTGTGTGTGTGTGTGTGTGTGAAAGGTTCATAGAGAGCATGGAGACAGAGTTTAAATGTGACCATCTTTACTGAAGAATCCTAATATGCTACTGTTTGATAATCAGAGAATACGACGATTCAGTGCTCTGAGGTCTTGCTCTAATTAATGAGAAATCTCCTCACAATCAGCTGTTTTCCTCACAAGTGTTTGCACAGAGTGTCACTGTGATTCACAGACGGTCACAAGTTCATGAAGAGTTCAACCAGTCAAACACTCGAGGAACACTCGCTTAATGACTCAAACCCTTGTTAGCCAAGAAAAAAACTAGAAAAGAGACACCTGTCAAACTCTCTTCATGTGTTGCATGCTGATTCTGGTTTAGAACAGCTCTGAAACACTATGACTCCAAAGTTAACAGTAGGTCGACTTTAAGTCGCTCTCACATCGAGTGAAATGTGTTTCAGACAGAACACGTGAAGCATTAATCCTAAGAGCACTGAGAACGTGTCGCTCTAATGCAGAAAAACACACCACAAAATAGTCAAAGCACAGTTATTCTTGGAAGACTGAGTGCGTCCGGTAAGCGCAGGTGTTTATAAGCGCTCGCAGGAGGGAAGCGAATATCTGTGGTGTGGTCTGTGGGCATTTACTGCTGAGGGTCACGTGGTCAAAGATCAGCGCCGTGAATCACAACTAATCAGGCCAGGCCAGGATTCATCTCCGAAACTAAAGAAAAAAGCATGATTACTTGGCAATGAAGTACATTTATACCCCTAAGTGTCATCAAAAACAGAAGCTGCCACTACACGCTGGTGGTATTTGGTGTATTACCTTTCATTTATACAGATTTCAATTTTATTTTCTGTATATAATGTATAAGATGCATGAGAATCTAATGAGAACCGCTACAGAGATTAATGAGAAACAAACACTATACTGAGAATTAAATCTAACAGGTTAAATCTGATTAATTGTGAAGAAAACCATGAAAAAAGAAACAATCAGTCAGAAAACAACTATGGCTTTTATACTTTAGATGCCCATCACTACTCATTTTCACAGGAAGACAGAACACACTCTTTGATTGTGACATCTGATACTCTGACTCTGAGTAAAAGTGTCAGATTAGTAGACCCGGAACTGAGGTACTGAGAGTGTTTTTATACTGTGTCTTGATCTGATCGTTAATCTGCAACAGGTGTGGGTGCTTAACCGGGCAGGATCCTGACACTACCCGCCCCTCCAGGGTCCCGACAGTGGGAGGAACCAGGGGGGAGCTCTGACATGGGGATTGGGCGACAAACACCATGGTGGAGCCGACAGTGGGAGGAACCAGGGGGGAGCTCTGACATGGGGATTGGGCGACAAACACCATGGTGGAGCCGACAGTGGGAGGAACCAGGGGGGAGCTCTGACATGGGGATTGGGCGACATCCCGCGGCCGATCCACGGAGGCGGTACCAGGGTACACGACGGAACCAGCGGAGCGGAGTGCTCGATGGGTCAAGTCGACATCTCCGGTCTGGGCATGCCTGAGGTGGAGCAGAGGACTCGGCTGACCAGGGTGATGATGGGACGAGCGAGGATGACAGGGGAACCGAAGGAAGGGAGGAGCCAGGTGAAGTCAAAGGGGTGGAGGGTCGAGGTGAAGCCGGAGACCTGGAAGTCCATGGTGGACGACTGACCGAGGTTTGTATGGATGGACGAAGGAGCCCGGAGGAGTCCTGGGGCAGACGGGGCTCGGTGGAGCCGAAGGGATGCAGAGACGGCGCTGAGCCGGCGGGCTGACGGGCCGAGGTGGAGACACGGGTCTGGAGGGCCGAAGTGCAGCAGGGGACTCCGCGCAATCCTTAGCTGGTGCACTGAAACCCTCTTCATGGACTGACGAGACATCGAGAGCATCTTCGTGGACTGACGGGACATCGAGAGCCTCTTTGTGGACTGACGGGACATCGGGAGCCTCTTTGGGGACTGACGGGACATCGGGAGCCTCTTTGGGGACTGACGGGACATCGAGAGCCTCTTCGTGGACTGACGGTACATCGAGAGCTTCATCGGGGACTGTTGGGACATCAGGAGCCTCTTCGTGGACTGACAGGACATCGAGAGCCTCATCGGGGACTGACGGGACATCGAGAGCCCATCCTGGGCTTAACGGAGGACCGGGAACCCATCCGGGGCTTAACGGAGGATCGGGAACCCATCCGGGGCTTAATGGGGGATCATCTGTGGAAGAGCCGTCATTTGTAGGTTCCCCAAAAACCTCTCTGAAATGGCGGATGAAGTTTTTGAATGACGAGGTTACCGCAGTTTCCTGGAACCATAACGCTTCTGCCCATCTCAACGCAGCCCCGGTTAATTGCAGGATCATAAAATACATTTTTGATCTCTCTGTAGGATATTGGGGTGCGTGTTGCTCCAGGATGAGTAAGCATTGAGACAGAAATTCATTGCAGTCCTCCTCCAGGCCAGAGAAGGGAGCTGGTCGTGAGACTAGGCTTGCCATATATACCATCGTTGAAGGGCTGTTCTCGGGCAGTGCTGAATTACCTTTTCGGTTTGCGTCAAGCCTTCTATCAGGTTAGTACACGGAGGCTGAGGTTAGTGAATTCAACACAGTGCTTTATTTACAAAGTTCGTGAGAGGTGAGTCAGGGAGATCTTGGTGCGGGGGCTGTGGAGTTCGTGTTCGTGGAAACCCGGTGAATTCCGCCTCTGTGGAACCCAGGTGAGTTCGTTCTGTGTCGGAACGTCAAAGCCACACAATACGTGAATATCAACACTTGTCTCTTTCCTTTTGCAGTGGGAGAACAATGTCCAAGAATCACATGAGCACTCAGGAGATAACAAAGTACGTAGGAGCATTCAGATCATGGGAAGTGTCACGAGAGTTCTGGAAACAAGAGAACAAAGACACACAGGTTAACTGCCAAATGTGAGTATACGTTACGGCTGGTGCTTTGTTGAGAAGATGCAGTGAGTTGGAGACAAGATCGTGAAGTCGATTCCTGTTGGAGGCTTGACCCAGAACTGAGGTACAGAGAGTGTTTTTATACTGTGTCTTGATGAGATCGTTAATCTGCAACAGGTGTGGGTGCTTAACCAGGCTGGATCCTGACAAAAAGATTTGAATGATGATAAATAACTGGCTGTCAGTCACTGAAAGAAACAAGTTATTTAGCAGAAAAATAACAAATGATGAGTTACAATGTTCTTACATTACAAACACACACCTGATCTTAAGAGACATCTCATCCTCAGTCTAATTTTGCTTTGTCTGTTTTTACTCACCTCTGTGATGTCAGAAAGAGAGAGAGGCAGGGAAGAAAATCTACTGAATGCAACACATTTATCATGACCATACTATAAATTACCATAAATTATGCAGTCGAGATTCCCACATTTGGGGAATTCACAGGGGGCAGCATGGCCAGAGTGGAATGGTCAAGCCTCGCCCTGGGTGAACCGCCTTCTTGATCATGGTGTCTCCCCTGCCAGGCCAGGTAAGTTATTTATAATGGTATCATGGTGGCGCACCCACACGCAGCGGTTTCTCTCTGTCCCGACAGAACGTGTTTTCGTGTTTTTTTGTTCTTGTTAGTCACAGTGTTTTTGTACGTTGTCATCACGTCTACCTGTCTGTACAGCAACATCTCTCTGCTGAACGACCTGAACACCTTCTTCGCTCACTTTGAGCAACAAAACAACTCCACTGCACAGAAGACTCCACCTCCTCCCGGCGACCAGGTGATGACGCTGACCCAAGACAGGTGTGAGGAGATCCTTCAGCAGGATCAATGCAGGCAAAGCTCCGGGTCCTGACAACATCCCTGGGCATGTACTGAAAGACTGTGCAGCAGAACTCACTGATGTCTTCACAGACATTTTCAACATCTCACTTAGTCAGGCTGTTGTTCCTACATGTTTCAAAACTACCACCATCATTCCAGTTCCGAAGAACCCATCTCCATCCTGCTCCAATGACTACCGTCCTGTTGCACTTACTCCCATCCTTATGGAGTGCTTTGAATGGCTAGTCATGCACCACATCAAGTCTGCCCCCCCTCCCTGGGCCCCTTCCAGTTTGCATATCGGTCCAACCGGTCGACCGATGATGCCATCTCCACTACCCTCCACTCAGCACTCACACATCTGGACAAAAAGGACTCATACGTCAGAATGCTGTTCATAGATTTCAGTTCAGCATTCAACACAACCATCCCTCAACAGCTCATTTACAAACTGGTCCAGCTGGGGCTCAACACTTTGCTGTGCAACTGGCAACTGGACTTTCTGACTGACTTTCCAGCACCATCACACTGAACACTGGGGCCCCCCAAACGATGTGTGCTGAGCCCCCTCCTCTTCACTCTGCTGACCCATGACTGCACAACGTCACAATGCTCCAACCTCCTCATTAAGTTTGCAGATGACACGACTGTGGTGGGTCTCATTAGCAACAAAGATGACAAACTACAGGAGCGAGGTGAGCCAACTGACTGGATGGTGCAGTAACAACAATCTCTCTATGAACATGGAGAAGACGAAGGAGATTGTTGTTGACTTCAGGAGAGCACACACTCTTGGCACGTTCCTCTGACCATCAACGGTGCAACTGTAGAGAGAGTGAACAGCACCAAGTTCCTGGGTGTGCACATCACAGAGGACCTCTCCTGGACTGAAAACACAGCAGCACTGGCCAAGAAATAACAGCAGCGTCTTTACTTCCTCCTCAAACTGAGAAGAGCCAGAGCCCCACCCCCCATCATGTACACCTTCTACAGAGGCACCATCGACAGCATCCTGACGAGCTGCATCACTGTGTGGTATGGCGCCTGCAACATGTCCTGCCGAAAGACTCTGCAACGCATAGTGAGAGCAGCTGAGAAGATCATTGCTGTCTCTCTCCCTTCCCACAATCATCGTGGTGTAATCTGCAAACTTAATGATGGAGTTGGATCCACGCACAAGCTTTCAGTCGTGGGTATAGATGGAGTAGAGCACTGGTGTCAAACTCAGTTCCAGGAGGGTCGCATCCCTGGAGAGTTTAGTTCCAACCCTGCTCCAACACAGAAACCATGTAGTTTTCAAATAAGCCTAAATGACTTGATCAGTTGGATCAGGTGTGTTTAATCAGGGTGGCATCCAGGAACTGAGTTTGACATCATTGGAGTAGAGGAATGGGCTCAGCACACAGCCCTGTGGTACGCTGGTGTTGAGTGTGATGGTGGTGGAGCAGGTGTGGCCTGACCAAACATGCTGATGTCTGTTGGTCAGAAAGTCCATAATCCAGTTGCAGAGGGAGGTGTCAATGTCCAAGTCTCCAGATTTTGTGGTCAGCTTGGAGGGAATGATGGTGTTAAATGCTGAGCTGAAGTCAACAAACAACATCCATACATATGTCTTATTATTTCCCAACTGTGTGAGTACAGAGTGCAGCACTGTGCATACTGCATCCTCTGTGCTGCTATTGCTACAGTAGGCAAATTGGTATTGGTCTAGTGTGAGTGGGAGGCAGTTCTTGAGGTGTGCTAGGACCAGTGGCTCAAAGCACTTCATAATGATGGGTGTGAGTGCTACAGGGCGGTAGTCATTCAGGCACATCGGGGAGGAGTGTTTCAGCACTGGCACAATGGATGTGGACTTAAAGCATGTTGTTACACTTGCTTGGGTGAGGGACAGGTTGAAAATGTCTGTGAAGACCACTGCAAACTGCTCAGCACATGCCCTGACTTCACGTCCAGGAATGCCATCTGGGCCAGCAGCCTTGGGTGCGTTAATCCGGCTCAATGTAGTTTAAGACTGGAAGTCATGGCTTAGTTGTTAGAGAGTTTTACTCCTAACCCTAAGGTTGTGTGTTCAAGTCTCGGGCCGACAATACCATGACTTGGGTGCCCTTGAGTCAAGTCAAGTCACCTTTATTAATATAGCACTTTAAACAAAATACATTGCGTCAAGGCAACTGAACCACATTCATTAGGAAAACAGTGCATCAATAATGCAAAATGACAGTTAAAGGCAGTTCATCATTGAATTCAGTGATGTCATCTCTGTTCAGTTTAAATAGTGTCTGTGCATTTATTTGCAATCAAGTCAACGATATCGCTGTAGATGATGTGACCCTAACTAAGCAAGCCAGAGGCGACAGCGGCAAGGAACCGAAACTCCATCGGTGACAGAATGGAGAAAAAAACCTTGGGAGAAACCAGGCTCAGTTGGGGGGCCAGTTCTCCTCTGACCAGACGAAACCAGCAGTTCAATTCCAGGCTGCAGCAAAGTCAGATTGTGCAGAAGAATCATCTGTTTCCTGTGGTCTTGTCCTGGTGCTCCTCTGAGACAAGGTCTTTATGTTCATATTAATATGGCGGCGCGTGTGCACGCAGCGGCTCGGAGCTCTCGGCTTTTTTTATTTTTTTGTATGGTTTTGTATGTGTTTTCGTTGCTTATTCAAGGACTTGCAAAAAAAATACAATATGGGCGGGCTGAAATGTTGGAGTTGGGGAAAAAATCGGGACTTTATGCACCCCCAAAGCTGGATTCTATACCACCGGAGCTGCAGCGGCTCATCGGGGCTTTCACTACCCCCCCTCTGTGGCTCAGGAGACGCAGAAGACACCGTAAACAAAAGCGGGGTAAGCGGAGCGGTCTGCGTGCTAGGCTATATGCTAATCCACACAGACCGGCGTTGCCCAGCCTTCTCCTCGCGAATGCCAGGTCTCTCACCAACAAGTTGGACGAGGTCCGCTTGAGGTTCGCTTCGGGGAGGATGGACAGCTGTGTGGCGATCGTCACCGAGACCTGGCTGGATAACAACATACCCGATGCTGCGGTAGAGCTAGCGGGGCGTTCTCTGTTCCGAGCCGACAGGACCGCAGCTTCGGGCAAAAACAAAGGCGGAGGTTTGGTGCTTTACATTAATAACTTGTGGTGTACTGCTACTAGTCTTATTGGAACATTCTGCTCCCCTGATCTGGAATATATGGCAGTGAAGTGCAGACCGTTCAAACTGGTCAGAGAACTTGGCTCTGTTATAATCATAGCAGTTTATTTACCACCGAGGGCTAATGCTAAATTAGCACTGGAGGAGCTGTACTGTCTGATTAGCACGCAGATGAACGCTAATCCAGAGGCAGCTGTGATTGTAGCTGGGGACTTTAACCATGTAGAACTGAAATCAGTGCTTCCCAAATTTTACAGATTCGTTGACTTTCCAACCAGAGAAAATAATACACTGGATCAGGTTTATTGTAACATTCCGGGAGCATACAAAGCTCATGCAGCTCCACACCTGGGCATGTCAGATCACATCACAGTGAAGCTGATCCCGGCTTATAAACCTCTGATCTGCAGGACTAAACCCACTACTAGAACTGTGCAGATCTGGACTGAGGAGGCCTCCTCAGCACTACAAGACTGTTTCGAGCATACAGACTGGGATGTGTTCAAACAGGGCGCTAATCTTGAGGAATATACTTCTGCTGTTCTGTCCTATGTTCATTACTGCACTGATGTTGTCCTGCCCACAAAGACCATTATGGTTTTTCCCAACCAGAAGCCATGGATGGACGGCACAGTGTGGCACCTGCTTAAAGCCCGGGACGCAGCTTACGGGTCAGGAGACAGGCTGGCTTACAGTAGGGCCCGGAAAGAACTGAAAAAGGGTATCCAATTAGCAAAACTCAGATATAAACAGCGCATTGAGGAGCATTTCAACAACAACAATCCACGTAATATGTGGAGAGGTATAAGGACCATTACGGACTATAAGCACAGTGACCGGCAGGTCAGCCATGACCCCACTCTGCCAGATACCCTGAACAGCTTCTTTGCACGCTTTGACTCAGTGAGCAGCAGAGAGACTGTACACCTCCCCCAACTAGAGGAGCAGCACCAGCCCCTAGTCCTGCAGCGGCACCAAGTGTGTTCTACCCTAAAGAACATCAATATCAACAAGGATGCAGGACTCGATAAGGTGTCGGGTTTGGCTCTGAAATCATGTGCTGACCAGCTGGCAGGAGTTTTCCTGGATATTTTCAACCTGTCCCTGCAGCTTTCTATGGTCCCTGTTTGCCTCAAAACCTCTATCATTGTGCCTGTACCCAAAAAATCAGTCGCCACATGCCTCAATGATTATCGTCCAGTTGCCCTAACCCCGGTAATTATGAAGTGTTTTGAGAGGATCCTCCTTAATTACATCAGAGATGCTATCCCTGTTGGACTTGACAGCCTTCAGTTCGCTTACAGGAAGAACCGCTCTACGGAGGATGCTGTCTCGCTAGCACTCCATATAGCCATGACACACCTGCAGCACCCCAACACTTATGTTAGGATGCTATTCGTGGACTTCAGCTCAGCTTTTAACACTGTTTTCCCGGATAAGCTGGGGCTGAAGCTCCACAACCTGGGACTATCAGTTTCACTGTGTTCCTGGATCAGGGACTTTCTCACAAATCGTCCACAGTTGGTGAGGATAGGGAACTATACATCTTCCACCCTGATCCTGAACACTGGAACACCGCAGGGCTGTGTGCTCAGCCCGGTCCTCTTCAGCCTCTTTACTCATGACTGTTCTGCTATTCATTCCACAAACACGCTCGTGAAGTTTGCAGACGACACCACCGTGGTGGGTCTCATATCTGACAATGATGAGACTCAATACAGAGAGGAGATCCAGCACCTGATGTTCAACAAATAATCTTATTTTGAACACCAACAAGACCAAGGAGGTCATAGTGGACTTCAGGAGGTCCAGGAAGACGAAGCACGCTCCTCTTTGCATACGGGGGGATGAAGTGGAGCGTGTGGATAGTATTAAGTTCCTGGGCGTCCATATTTCATCTGACCTGTCCTGGTCTGTCAACACATCACACCTGGTGAAGAAGGCGCAACAACGTCTTTTCTTCCTCAGGAAGTTAAAACGTACTGGACTCTCCTCTCAGCTGCTCAAGAACTTCTACAGTGCTACAATAGAAAGCATACTTTGCTTAAATGCAACGGTGTGGTATGGCAGCTGCACTGCAAAGGAAAGGAAGGACTTGGCACGGGTGGTGAGAACTGCTCAGAGGATTGTGGGCTGCCATCTCCAAGACCTGGACACGATATATGCTGTCCGAATCAGGAAGAAGGCCAGCCGCATCGTGGCCGACCCCATCCACCCGGGAAATGGACTGTTTGTACCGCTTCCTTCAGGAAGGCGGTACAGAAACATCAAGACCACCACAACCAGACTCAAAAACAGCTTTTTCCCCAGAGCTGTGAAAGCTATCACCCCCCTCCATTCCCTCGCAGTCAAACACACATGCAACCTCCCTATATAGCCACACACTTACTCGCTCACATGCACCCTACTCCTACTGATGCAAATACTTACTTGAATACAAAAACTCTGATTGTTTTGCATTGCTGCACTATGTTTTTAATCTACTTGATTTTAATACTCTAGTATATATATTTACTCTGCTGCTATTGAATGTATTCTGGTGTCCGGTGTTTACTTGAGGTATTTATTTCTATTTTATATTTATATATTGCTTGTGTTTATATAATTGCTGTGTCATTTTTTGTATGATAACTGTTTTAAGCCGAGAGTCTCACACAAAATTTCGTTATGTGTGAGCATAATGACAATAAAATATTCTGATTCTGATTCTGATTCTGATTCTGATTTACAGGGGATCTGTATCTGGGGCTCTAGTTGTCCTGGTCTCCGCTGTCTTTCAGGGATGTAGAGGTCCTTTCTATGTGCCAATCCACAATCTGGTCTGGATACGTACTGGACCCGGGTGACTGCAGTGACCCTCTGATCTGGATACAGACTGGATCTGGTGGCTACGGTGACCTCGGAATAAGAGAGAAACAGACTAATATTAGCGTAGATGCCATTCTTCTAATGATGAAGCAAGTACATAGGGTGTTATGGGAAGTGTTCCAGGTTCCGGTTTACCTAATTAATGCAGCCTAAAAACGGATTTGGATATTAAAAGAATATTAGTATGTTATATGTAAGACAGGTTAAAGAGATGGGTCTTTAATCTAGATTTAAACTGCAAGTGTGTGTCTGCCTCCCGAACAATGTTAGGTAGGTTATTCCAAAGTTTAGGCACCAAATAGGAAAAGGATCTGCCGCCCGCAGTTGATTTTGATACTCTAGATATTATCATATTGCCTGATTTTGAGAACATAGCGGACGTGGAGGATTATAAAATCTATACAATGTTTGATAGGGTGACAGTGCAGTGTTGACAGGACCGGGCTAATATGGTCATACTTCCTGGTTCTAGTAAGAACTCTTGCTGCTGCATTTTGGACTAACTTTAATTTGTTTACTAAGCGTGCAGAACAACCACCCAATAAAGCATTACAATAATCTAACCTTGAGGTCATAAATGCATGGATTAACATTTCTACATTTGACATTGAGAAGACAGGCCGTAATTTAGATATATTTTCGAGATGGAAAAATGCAGTTTTACAAATGCTAGAAATGTGGCTTTCTAAAGAAAGATTGCTATCAAATAGCACACCTAGGTTCCTAACTGATAAGGAAGAATTGACAGAGCAGGCATCAAGTCTTAGACAGTGTTCTAGGTTATTACATGCAGAGTTTTTAGGTCCTATAATTAACACCTCTGTTTTTTTCAGAATTTATTGAAAAAAACTTAGGTTAAAACTTAGATTGTTGCTTTGACACAATCTTTATTGTTTAAAGCGCTATATAAATAAAGGTGACTTGGCTGAACATTATTTACCCTCTGCAAAAGTAAATCTGACCGAATTTTTTGTGTTTATTGAAACTGAGACACATCTGTTTATTATTTTTACAATTATTTTACAAACATTTTCTGTGCTGAACCCCGCAATGAGTTTAACAATACTCACAGCAGATTACAGTTCACCGGACTGAGTGTGTTTCAAGTTTCGTATTTTAACGCCTGTAAACATAGAAATTAAAGCGTAAATATTAGTCATTAAATTTAACAGTTGTAACTATAATGTGCTCATTATCAAGTTTCACAATGGATGCATCTAAAGTTTACTGTCTCTCAGAGAACTGCTGCTCACCCCACAGAAGAGAGGGGCGTGGTCAGCAGAGGGGGCGGGGTCAGTAGAGCTCATTAGCATTTAAAGGGACATGCACCGAAGCAGAGCTGTTTTTGACAGGATAAAAAGGGTTTTGTTTTAAATGTTAAACTATGTGATCGCACATCACTACACCAGTTAATAATGACAGAATTTGAGGGCAAAGTTTTTCTTTAAGAGGGAATTCCAGTTTTCTCCTTCCTTTATTCTGTTTTTATCGGCTTCTTTCATTGCTCTAACCGCACATTAATAATGAAAGTGTAAACTTTCATTTTGATGCTCTGAAATTTGTGTTATTATTAGACAGTTTGTCAAACTTTAAGAAAGTAAAAAACCCCACACAGCATGACTGCTGGTGAAACCATCTACAGAGAGATGAAAAGTGCCAATCTGCAAAGTCAAATCAGCGAGGTGGAGAAGTGAGTAGCTCACGTCACACAGACTCTGAACCTTAGAAACTATCCTCCCAGGAAGCTCTCATGGCTGCTCTCTGCTGTAGCGCTCTGTATGGTGAGCTTGAGCGCAAAAACAAACTCACACTCAATAAATGCAAACCTAAAAGCATTTGTTTTTCAGTCCTGGCATTGTGAAGCAGCCAGCCCTGTGAAGACGTGATTTAGCTGTTCTAGATTCACTGTAAACCACAGCTTCACGCAGCTGATTGCTTTTTTAAAACGGTGCTTTGCTTAACGTCATCTTGCTTCAGACCTGTAAGTTACTTTCTTCTGATGAACACAATAGAAGATATTTTGTAGAATGTTTGTAAACAAACAGTTGCTGGACCCCATTGCCTTCTGTAGTATTTTAATTTTAACCCCATACTATGGAAATCAATCCAATCACATTCTTCTTTCTTCTTTTAGGAACAACTACTGTTCCGTGTCTTTGTTGTTCTGTTGAGTTTTACCTGATCCACTATTGTAAATTATTTTTTACTGTTTTTAATTTTTAAATTATGATTCCTTGCTTTTATTTTTGTGGTTATTTTTTATGATCATTTTAATTCCTTTTATGTAAAGCACTTTGAATTACCATTGTGTATGAAATGTGCTTTATAAATTAACTTGCCTGCAAAGAAGAAGAAAACCATTATTTATATTGAATCATTTGAACAAACAAATTATATATATATATATATCATTTAGTTCTTTGCAAAATTCATATAGCCAAAATTGTAAATTCTACTTCTTGTTACAAGTATGGAAGAACCATCACTTCTAACACAAAAGACTGCTTTTTAAGTTATCTTCCTGATGTATCCAAATTCCTTAGCATATCCAAAACCTCAGAACAACTTGATGATGTAACAGAAACTATGGACTCTCTCTTTTCTAGCACTTTAAATAAAGTTGCTCCTTTACGCTTAAGGAAGGTTAAGGAAAACAGTTTGACACCATGGTATAATGAGCATACTCGCACCCTAAAGAGAGCAGCCCGAAAAATGGAGCGCAGCTGGAGGAAAACAAAACTAGAGGTATTTCGTATTGCTTGACGGGAAAGTAACATATCCTACAGAAAAGCATTAAAAACTGCTAGATCCGATTACTTTTCTTCTCTTTTAGAAGAAAACAAACATAACCCCAGGTATTTATTCAATACAGTGGCTAAATTAACGAAAAATAAAGCCTCAACAAGTGTTGACATTTCCCAACACCACAGCAGTAATGACTTTATGAACTACTTTACTTCTAAAATCAATACTATTAGAGATAAAATTGCAACCATTCAGCCGTCAGCTACAGTATCACATCAGACAGTGCACTATAGACCCCCTGAGGAACAGTTCCACTCATTCTCTACTATAGGAGAGGAAGAATTGTATAAACTTGTTAAATCATCTAAACCAACAACATGTATGTTAGACCCTATACCATCTAAGCTCCTGAAAGAGGTGCTTCCAGAAGTCATAGATCCTCTTCTGACTATTATTAATTCCTCATTGTCATTAGGACATGTCCCCAAAACCTTCAAACTGGCTGTTATTAAGCCTCTCATCAAAAAACCACAACTTGACCCCAAAGAACTAGTTAATTATAGACCAATCTCGAATCTCCCTTTTCTGTCCAAGATACTAGAAAAGGTGGTATCCACACAATTATATTCCTTCTTAGAGAAAATGGTATATGTGAGGATTTCTAGTCAGGATTTAGACCGTATCATAGTACTGAGACTGCTCTTCTTAGAGTTACAAATGATCTGCTCTTATCATCTGATCGTGGGTGTATCTCTCTATAAGTTTTATTGGATCTTAGTGCTGCGTTTGACACAATTGACCACAACATTCTTTTGCATAGACTTGAACACTTTGTTGGTATCAGTGGAAGTGCATTAGCATGGTTTAAATCGTACTTATATGACCGCCATCAGTTCGTAGCAGTGAATGAAGATGTATCCTATCGATCACAAGTGCAGTATGGAGTACCTCAAGGCTCAGTACTAGGGCCGCTACTCTTCACGCTTTATATGTTACCCTTGGGAGATATCATCAGGAAACATGGTGTTAGCTTTCACTGTTATGCTGATGATACTCAGCTCTATATTTCTTCGCAGCCCGGTGAAACACACCAATTTGAAAAACTAATGGATTGCATAGTCGATATAAAAAACTGGATGACGAGTAATTTCTTACTGCTAAATTCTGAAAAAACAGAGGTGTTAATTATAGGACCTAAAAACTCTGCTTGTAATAACCTGGAACACTGTCTAAGACTTGATGGTTGCTCTGTCAATTCTTCGTCATCTGTTAGGAACCTAGGTGTGCTACTTGATCGCAATCTTTCCTTAGAAAGCCACGTTTCTAGCATTTGTAAAACTGCATTTTTCCATCTCAAAAATATATCTAAATTACGGCCTATGCTCTCAATGTCAAATGCAGAAATGTTAATCCATGCATTTATGACCTCAAGGTTAGATTATTGTAATGCTTTATTGGGTGGTTGTTCTGCACGCTTAGTAAACAAACTACAGCTAGTCCAAAATGCAGCAGCAAGAGTTCTTACTAGAACCAGAAAGTATGACCATATTAGCCCGGTCCTGTCAACACTGCACTGGCTCCCTATCAAGCATCGCATAGATTTTAAAATATTGCTTATTACTTATAAAGCCCTGAATGGTTTAGCACCTCAGTATTTGAATGAGCTCCTTTTACATTATAATCCTCTACGTCCGCTACGTTCTCAAAACTCAGGCAATTTGATAATACCTAGAATATCAAAATCAACTGCAGGCGGCAGATCCTTTTCCTATTTGGCGCCCAAACTCTGGAATAACCTACCTAACATTGTTCGGGAGGCAGACACACTCTTGCAGTTTAAATCTAGATTAAAGACCCATCTCTTTAACCTGGCATACACATAACATACTAATATGCTTTTATTATCCAAATCCGTTAAAGGATTTTTAGGCTGCATTAATTAGGTAAACCGGAACCGGAAACACTTCCCATAACAACCTATGTACTTGCTACATCATTAGAAGAATGGCATCTACGCTAATATTTGTCTGTTTCTCTCTTGTTCCGAGGTCACCGTGGCCACCAGATCCAGTCTGTATCCAGATCAGAGGGTCACTGCAGTCACCCGGATCCAGTACGTATCCAGACCAGATTGTGGATCGGCACCTAGAAAGGACCTCTACATCCCTGAAAGACAGCGGAGACCAGGACAACTAGAGCCCCAGATACAGATCCCCTGTAAAGACCTTGTCTCAGAGGGGCACCAGGACAAGACCACAGGAAACAGATGATTCTTCTGCACAATCTGACTTTGCTGCAGCCTGGAATTGAACTACTGGTTTCGTCTGGTCAGAGGAGAACTGGCCCCCCAACTGAGCCTGGTTTCTCCCAAGGTTTTTTTCTCCATTCTGTCACCGATGGAGTTTCGGTTCCTTGCCGCTGTCGCCTCTGGCTTGCTTAGTTGGGGTCACTTCATCTACAGCGATATCGTTGACTTGATTGCAAATAAATGCACAGACACTATTTAACTGAACAGAGATGACATAACTGAATCCAATGATGAACTGCCTTTAACTCTCATTTTTGCATTATTGACACTGTTTTCCTAATGAATGTTGTTCAGTTGCTTTGACGCAATGTATTTTGTTTAAAGCGCTATATAAATAAAGGTGACATTGACATTGACATGTGTGTGTGTGTGCTTCTCAATAAATTAGAATGCCTTGGAAAAGTTCCTTTATTTCGGTAATTCAACTCAAATTGTGAAACTCGTGTATTAAATAAATTCAGTGCACACAGACTGAAGTGGTTTAAGTCTTTGGTTCTTTTAATTGTGATGAGTTTGGCTCACATTTAACAAAAACCCACCAATTCACTATCTCAATAAATCATAATACTTCATAAGACCAATAAAAAATAAAAAATAAAAATTGTGAATTGCTGGCCTTCTGGAAAGTATGTTAATTTACTGTACATGTACTCAATGCTTGATAGGGGCTCCTTTGACTTTAATTACTGCCTCAATTCGGTGTGGCATGGAGGTGATCAGTTTGTTGCACTGCTGAGGTGGTCTGGAAGCCCAGGTTTCTTGGTCTCTTGTTTCTCATCTTCCTCTTGACAGTAGCCCATAGATTCTCTCTTGGGTTCAGGTCTGGTGACCAACACCATGGTCATTTAACCAACTTTTGGTGCTTTTGGCAGTGTGTGCAGGTGCCAAATCCTGCTGGTAAATGAAATCAGCATCTTCAAAAAGCTGGTCAGCAGAAGGAAGCATGAAGTGCTCCAAGATTTCTTGGTAAATGGTTGCAGTGACTTTGGTTTTCAAAAAACACAATTGACCAACACCAGCAGATGACATTACACCCTAAATCATCACAGACTGTGGAAACTTTACACTGGACTTCAAGCAACTTGAGCTATGAGCTTCTCCACTCTTCCTCCAGACTCTAGGACCTTGGTTTCCAAATGAAATACAAAACTTGCTCTCATCTGAAAAGAGGACTTTAGACCACTGGGCAACAGTCCAGTTCTTCTTCTTAGCCCAGGTAAGACGCCTCTGACGTTGTGTGTGGTTCAGTAAATCTCTTGACACGTCTGTGTGTGGTGGCTCTTGATGCCTTGACCCCAGCCTCAGTCCATTCCTTGTGAAGTTCACACAAATTCTTGAATCGATTTTGCTTGACAATCCTCATAAGGCTGTGGTTCTCTCGGTTGGTTGTGCATCTTTTTTTCCACACTTTTTCCTTCCACTCAACTTTCTGTTAACATGCTTGGATACAGCACTCTGTGAACAGCAGCTTCTTTGTCAATGAATGTTTGTGGCTTACCCTCCTTG